>NW_011494640.1:9145843-9149484 GCF_000754665.1 Bison bison bison
GATGCTGGGAGGGACTGGGGGCAAGAGGAGAAGGGGACGACAGAGGATGAGATGGCTGGATGGCATCACTAACTCGATGGACGTGAGTCTGAGTGAACTCCGGGAGTTGGTGATGGACAGGGAGGCCTGGCATGCTGCGATTCATGGGGTCGCAAAGAGTCGGACACGACTGAGCAACTGATCTGATCTGAACAGAAGCAGAAAATATTAGAGGTAGCAAGAATACACAGAAAAACTATATAAAAAAGATCTTCATGACTCAGATAACCGCAATGGTATGATTAGTCAGCTAGAGCCAGATATCATGTAATACAAAGTGAAGTGGGCCTTAGGAAATACCACTACAAACAAAGCTAGTGGAGGTAATGGAATTCAGTTGAGCCATTGCAAATCTTAAAAAATGATGCTGTGAAAGTGCTGCACTCAATATGGCAGCATATTTGGAAAACCCAGCATGGGCCACAGGACTTGAAAAGGTCAGTTTTCATTCCAGTTCCAAAGAAAGGCAATGCTAAAGAATGTTCAAACTATAACACAATTGCCCTCATCTCACAAACTAGCAAAGAAATGCTCAAAATTCTCCAAGCCAGGCTTCAACAGTACATGAATCATGAATTTCCAGATATTCAAGCTGGATTTAGAGAACACAGAGGAAACAAAGATCAAATTGCCAACATCCACTGGATCATTGAAAAAGCAAAAGAGTTGCAGAAAAACATCTACTTCTGCTTTATTGACTACGCTAATGCCTTTGACTGTGTAGATCACAACAAACTGTGGAAAATTCTTAAAGAGATGGAAATGCCAGACCACCTTACCTGCCCCCTGAGAAATCTATGTGCCGCACAAGAAGCAACAGTTAGAACTGGACATGGAAAAACAGACCGATTCCAAATTGGGAAAAGAGTATGTCAAGCTGGTATATTGTCACTCTGCTTATTTAACTTATATGCAGAATACATCACACAAAATGCCGGGCTGAATGAAGCACAAGCTGGAATCAAATTGCTGGGAGAAATATCAACAACCTTGGATATGCAGATGACATCACCCTTATGGCAGAAAGTGAAGAAGAACTAAAGAGCCTCTTGATGAATGTGGAAGAGGAGAGTGAAAAAGTTGGCTTAAAGCTCAACATTCAGAAAACTAAGATCATGGCATCTGGTCCCATCACTTCATGGGAAACAGATGGGGAAGCAATGGAAGCTGACAGACTTTAGTTTTGGGGGCTCCAAAATCACTGCAGATGGTGACTGCAGCCATGAAATTAAAAGACGCTTACTCCTTCAAAGGAAAGTTATGACCAACCTAGACAGTATATTAAAAAGCAGAGACATTATTTTGTGAACAAAGGTCCGTCGTGTCAAGGCTCTGGTTTTTCCAATAGTCATGTATAGATATGAGAGTTGAACTATAAACAAAGCTGAGTGCCGAAGAATTGATGCTTTTGAACTGTAGTGTTGGAGGAGACTCTTGAAAGTCCCTTGGACAGCAAGGAGATTCAACCAGTCCATTCTAAAGGAGATCAGTCCTGGGTGTTCTTTGGAAGGACTGATGCTAAAGCTGAAACTCCAATACTTTGGCCACCCAATACGAAGAACTAACTCATTGGAAAAGCCCCTGATTCTGGGGAAGATTGAAGGGAGGAGGAGAAGGGAATGACAGAGGATGAAATAATTGGATTGCATCACCAACTCAATGGACATGAGTTTGAGCAAGTTCTGTGAGTTGGTGATGGACAGGGAAGTCTGTTCTGCGGCAGTTCATGGGGTCGCAAAGAGTTGGACGAGACTGAGAGACTGAATTTACTGACTGAAGAAGAAACAATGGAGCTTTATTTTTTTGTTTTCAGTCTTGTGAGTGTGCAATTAGAGTATTGCCTTCTGTAAATCAGGCAGAGGGATCATGCTAGAACTGGGCCATGCTGGCACCCTGATCTTAGACTATCAAATCTCCAGTGAGAAATAAATTTTTGTTATGAAAACCACCAAGTTCGAATTGATAGCAACACAAATTGACTAAGATGGGCAAATTCCTCTATTGTTCTTTCATTCAGCATTTCTTTCTTCCTTCTTTCAATATTAAGTATCTACTATGCCTGATAATGGTCACAGCTTTAGGAATAAAGTCAACCAGATTGAAATTGTCCTTCCTCCTGAAATTCTATTGTTAGTAATAGGAAAGCATACAATAAGCAAATAAAATTAAATAGTGACTCATACTGGAAGAATATAAATGCAGGTTTCAATAGAGAATGGTTATAGTATTTATCTTTATTAATTACTACTATAATATATATACATATATTGCTACTAACAATACAGTCAGAGTTAATAAAACTAAAAGATTATTTGGCCACTGTCCACATTACTGATGTCCAATCCAAGAGCATTCAGTTCAGTTCCATTCAGTCGCTCAGTTATGTCTGACTCTGTGATGTCATAGACAGCAGCATGCCAGGCTTCCCTGTCCATCAGGGAAGAGAAGTCACCAACTCCCAGAGCTTGCTCTAATTCATGTCCATTGAGTCAGTGATGTCATTTAAACATCTCATTGTCTGTCATCCCCTTCTTCATGGCTTTGAGAGATTTAAAAGTAGAAGTCGAACTTTTCAGAAAATACCTCCCTAGTTCAGTTCAGTCAGTTCAGTCGCTCAGTCGTTTCCGACTCTTTGAGACCCCATGAATCACAGCTCGCCAGGCCTCCCTGTCCATCACCAACTCCCGGAGTTCACCCAAACTCATGTGCACCGAGTCAGTGATGCCATCCAGCCATCTCATCCTCTGTTGTCCCCTTCTCCTCCTGTCCCCAATCCCTCCCAGCATCAGAGTCTTTTCCAATGAGTCAACTCTTCACATGAGGTGGCCAAAGTACTGGAGTTTCAGCTTTAGCATCATTCCTTCCAAAGAAATCCCAGGGCTGATCTTCAGAATGGACTGGTTGGATCTCCTTGTAGTCCAAGGGACTCTCAAGAGTTTTCTCCAACACCACAGTTCAAAAGCATCAATTCTTTGGCGCTCAGCCTTCTTAGTCCAACTCTCACATCCATACATGACCACAGGATAAACCATAGCCTTGACTAGACGGACCTTTGTTGGCAAAGTAATGTCTCTGCTTTTGAATATGCTATCTAGGTTGGTCATAACTTTCCTTCCAAGGAGTAAGCGTCTTTTAATTTCATGGCTGCAGTCACCATCTGCAGTGATTTTGGAGCCCCCCAAAATAGTCTGACTCTGTTTCCACTGTTTCCCCATCTATTTCCCATGAAGTGATGGGACCGGATGCCATGATCTTCGTTTTCTGAATGTTGAACTCTAAGCCAACTTTTTCACTCTCCACTTTCACTTTCATCAAGAGGCTTTTTAGTTCCTCTTTACTTTCTGCCATAAGGGTGGTGTTATCTGCATATCTGAGGTTATTGATGTTTCTCCCGGCAGTCTTGATTCCAGCTTGTGCTTCTTCCAGTCCAGCGTTTCTCATGATGTACTCTGCATATAAGTTAAATAAGCAGGGTGACAATATACAGCCTTGACGTACTCCTTTTCCTATTTGGAACCAGTCTGTTGTTCCATGTCCAGTTCTAACTGTTGCTTCCTGACCTGCATACAGATTTCTCAAGAGGCAGGTCAGGTGCTCTGGTA
>NW_011494640.1:9149584-9157576 GCF_000754665.1 Bison bison bison
TCCTATTTGGAACCAGTCTGTTGTTCCATGTCCAGTTCTAACTGTTGCTTCCTGACCTGCATACAGATTTCTCAAGAGGCAGGTCAGGTGCTCTGGTATTCCCATCTCTTTCAGAATTTTCCACAGTTTATTGTGATCCACACAGTCAAGGGCTTTGGCATAGTCAACAAAGCAGAAGTAGATGTTTTTCTGGAACTCTCTTGCTTTTTCCATGATCCAGTGGATGTTGGCAATTTGATCTCTGGTTCCTCTGCCTTTTCTAAAACCAGCTTGAACATCAAGAAGTTCACGGTTCACGTATTGCTGAAGCCTGGCTTGGAGAATTTTGAGCATTACTTTACTAGCATGTGAGATGAGTGCAAATGAATCCAAACCCAGAGGCAACTGTAAATGTGGTGTTTTTGCTGGAATTAAAGGTTAGGACCTTTCCAAATCATGGTCAGAATATAGCAATGCTTTCTAACATGTGAGACAGGTTCACTGATGTTTTTCAGTGTGTTTTTATAATGACTCATTATATTAAGAGTCAAAGTAATAATAATAACAATGGCTAACCCTTATTGAATATTTGAATATTGAATATTTGTAGTAAATATTCAATAAGGGTTAGCCATTCATTTATATTGATTTGTTTACCCAACAAATCCCAGGGAGATATTTTCTAAAAATTTCAACTTTTACTTTTATATCTCTCAAGGCCTTAATAAAGTCACTGCTTTTGGTGAGGCCTGGGAAAATTCCTCTTATTCGTTTTCCAAGATGGAGTTAAAAGTTGAGAGACTCTAACTGTCATCCGCTGTTCACAGCCTTGGTGCTCCCGGCTCAGCATCTGAAATGAACACATTCACCACTGTAGTTCGGGGGTGAATGTGTTCATGGTGATGCCTCAACCATGACATTTGAGTCTTACAGATTAAGGCAAGAAGCAACCCTGATGTGCTGCTTGTGTTAAATCTCCTGGCACATTTATTTTCAATATATTGAATGTAAGATTGCAGATCTCCAATTTACATGTTCCTGGTAAATAGATAGTATCAGAAGGTTGTGTCTTAGCACATCTGGAATTGTATGTACATGAAACAAAGGCAAATTCAAATGGCAAAGCTCAGAGAAGGAACCTAAAGACAGAGCATAATTGTTTAACCCAAAAATGTTCTTCCCTTTCTGTTGCAAAAGTGTCAGAATACAAAGTAGCCTCATTTAAAAATATCATGTAGGTTATTTCCAAAGTTACTCATTGACAGTATTAATTTTTTTATGCCTGGATTGAAAGCAATGGTTAGGTTTAAAAAAATATATTCTTTATTGTGAAAGATAAAATGACAAAGAGAGTTTTTTTTTCTTTTTCTAATTCATGTCTGTGTTTTAATAGTGCTATGATGAATGCAACCAGAAAAATAAGAACAAATTCCCTCTTTAAAACCATTCACAAAAGAAGGCTCTTTCTCTTTTTTTCCCCATTCAATTAAGAAGTACTATGTAGATAATAGAATTACCTATTTTATGAAGTTTCACATTTTGTTATTGAATAATAACTTAGATGATTGGATTCTTACTAACCTCTGCCATTTAGGAGTTCAACTATCTGAGCCAAGTACAACCTATCAGACTCAGTTTCCTCAACTAGAAAATGGGCCTAATAGTAATTGAGTTAACAGCTGTCTTGTAGATTTGCTAAGGGAATTGAATGAGAAATTTTATGTGAAACTAGTTTGTAAATTCTATAGGACTGTAAAATGTACAGCAATATTGTAACACATAAATTATATAAATATATAAATTATATCATTTATATAAATTTAGCACATATCACAATGAATTAATGACTGTCACTATTACCATACAGCTTCACACATTTAAAGAGTGACCAAGACGCATAAACACTCTTTCAATTTCAAACTTAAACATCCACATATATCTACAAGGGCACCAATATAAAGTTGTTCTACTGCTTTGCTCTTTAATACTATTTCTGAATTATTTGTGATCAACATGAATTTTAATACTGAATTGACTAGCACAGTTGCTTAAAATTTTAACTTCTTATTTTGTACTTTCGAAATAGCTTTTGCCAAAGTAGCCTTGTTAAATTGGGCTATATAAACATGCAATTATTTATACCAACTCACGTTAGGTCCACACTTTAAGGACTGCCAATTTTCCACCAATGTAATTATAGCTGTAACTGGTCTTCAGTTATTTGAACTAAAGAGTTCAGTGTCTTGGATCATACTTTTGATTTTTCCTTGCAAGTTACACATTCACTAGATTTTTAAAGGTAAAATTACTTTGTATATACGTTATATATACAGACATTTAAACTGTGTATGAAATGTATTCACAATTCTTAAATAGATAATTCTGAGCTTGAATATATGTTTTAGAAACAGTAAATGAAACTTTCACTTAGAAAAAATGTTCTTCATACTTTAAAATAACTTTAATTTCCATGGAGGTGAGTACTATGTAATTAAGTAATTCTTGTTATACAGGGAAAAAAAAGTTTTAGATGTAAATACATAATTCTGCTACCACAGCTAACAGAAATGTTATCATTAAGTGTTTTCTACATTTTGAGGAAGGTAATAAATATTCCCAGGTCTCTATGTGTGTCCTTTTTTAATTTTTTTGAAAGAAGCATTAAACATATTGACACTCCAGTTCCAGCAGGGAAACAGAAAAACACAGAATACATAATATCAAATACTTTTTGAGGGCAAACTTGTTTGTCAACTTTGTCTACCAGAAATGGCATTATTAACTAAGTCTCACTATCATAAAGCAACTCTGATAGCTCTCATAATTCTTAATTCTCTAAGTGGAAATAGATGCACTTTGCAAAACGTCAATTCTCAAGTTGATCTCTGTTTTTTTTCGTGTATTTTTAATGGATAATTTCCATGAACTTATTCAAATTGCTATATGGGGCATAGCTAGTTTCTGGTGAACTCACTTGGTAATAAGTTTGATCTCCTGACTACTTCTAAATCATCAATACAATTCACATACTTGTGTCTAGGTAAACTCAACACCCACTGAGTTTAGAGTTATATTTTCACCATTAATTCTGACAAAAAAATTTTATAACAGTGTGGAATGGTGGACAAACTAGACTTTTCAGAGTAGATCAAAAAATTGTGTGTCTGAGAAAGGAAATGTTGAAATGATGTAGTTACAATTCAGAGCCAAATATGTGCATCAGACTCATTTTCAACAAACCCTAGCCACCTTCACAATGTGTCTGATTTTGATCAAACTTTGTTTTTTCCCCTTTTCCCCCTTTTTGGGGGCTCTTTTCCTCTTTTCCCCTCCAGAACTTGGCCTTACTCATATCTTTCAAATTCTTCTCAGGACAAGCTAGCTGAAAAATTCCTGAAGAAAAGTTATGAAGCTCCATTAATTACTGATTCAACAAATTTAATATTAAGCAGTTTTTCTGAAAAATCAAAAGGGGAAAGAATATGCTAGAAAAATACTTGTGGGTCTATGTGTTTTTCCAACATTTCCTGAGTGAATTGTCTTGATTGTGTTTGATACATCATTTGGAGGCATACATAAAAGAAATTTGATGTAACGATTTATGGGCAGAGACAATATTTATGCTCAAATTTGAGCTAATTTTCTCAATGGTTTTGTTGCTTTTCACTTGTAAAAGATAATGTTTAATTCATTCAATTCAGATGATTTCAGACTTTGTCCCTGTAAGTAATATTAATTGTATTTGAATTGCAAATGACCACATAATCTCATTTTAAATTTCAAGCCCTAGGACCAAAGCCCAAGTACTAAAATCCAAACAGATGTTCAACATGAAGAATGTTTACAGACTTACTGAATGAAATGTTTTTGGTCACTAAACTTTTTTGGCATTAACAAAACGTTTTTAAAAAAAGAAACCCATTTTTGTGTGTGGCCTCATTTACACAGCAATTGTGTGTGCAGTGGATTATTACAACTCTTTAGTTTCTATATTACATAGTCTGTGAGATATAGAATTGTGTTTGTAAAGTAAATAACTCAATTACTTATTAGAGATGAAAGGGACTAGTTTTACCCTCCAGTCTTAAGCAAATTTTTAGTGTTTTAAGGGAAGAAAATAATGGCTTTTCAAATATTGGGCAACAATGAAGACTGCAATATTGGAGAAGAGGATAATGAGCAAGCTTAGTCTTACAATTACCCGAACTTACTGCCTAAGGAGTTTCCATTCATTCCTTAGGAGAGAATGCAAGCAAAACTATTCAGTTGTCTTATATCAAGGAGACAAGACAAGATTCAAAGATTTGATAGGACAAGGAGCTGGGGTTCCTAGGACAGAATGGGGTGGGGTGGGGGGGGGGTGGAGAAAGGCACAGAGAGAGAATTAGCTCCAGAGATCTACCAAAAGTTCCCTCCTCTTAAGTATTTAGCTATATACTGATCAGTGCGTGAATCTGAGAAAACTGCCAAGCCAGGGAAATAACTACTTATAAAGTACCTACAGAGAAGTCCTTAAGAGTTGACATTCTCAACAGTCAGGATGGAAAAACCTTATAAAACATGGATGATTGTGTACAGTGTTAGAAACTGTATTGCTTAAGTAGTGAAGAAAAATTAGCCTTGGACTAAAAAGGCTTTTTGTTCCCACCTAGCAAAGCTCAGAAACAAATTTCAAAAAAGATCAGACTATTCCCACATGACTTGAGCATTACAGAAATAAAAGTTTGAAAACTTAAAAAAAAATACAAGAATATTTGAAGAAATAATCAGAAAATTCTCCAGAAAAGAAAAAAGAAGCTCGATGAACAAACCACAGGAAAATTAAGACAGCTTTAAAAAGACATATCATAATCAAATTGATTAATAATACCAATAACAAAGAGAAAAATCTTAAAGACAGCTGAGAAAAAAGACATGTACATACAAAGAAATAGAGATAGGATGACAAATTGTTTCAATCAGGAAGTAGTACAAAACAATGTTCTAATGTACTGAAAGAAAATAAAATTGTCAATCTGGAAGTTCATATCCAGTATAAAACCTTCCAAACACTAAGACAGAATATTTTTCTAGGATACAAAATATAAAACAAAACAAACAAACAAACAAAGAAAAACTACTATTAAACCTGCAATTTAAGAATGTCAAAGTAAGTCCTTCATGTAGAAGGCGGATCATACCGAATAGATGTCTGGATCTACAAAAATAAGAGTTAGTAGCATATAGGTATATATAAATTAATTTTTAAATTAAGAATCCATTTAAAGAAAAATTTAAGCAAAAATAATAATTGCATTGTGGAGGGTTACAATAAATGCAGCAGCAAAATTTATGACAACAATATTAAAAATGCTGGGATAGGTGAAATGTTCAGTTTTATATAATGTAGTAGAATATTATTTGAAGGTAGACCATAATAAGTTAAAGATATATAGCAGAATTCCTGAAAGAAAGAACAAAATACACACAGGAAATTAGAACTAATAAACTACAATAGAGATAAAATTAAATCATAAAAGATAATTAATCCTAAACAAGGCAAAAATGGGGGAGAAGGGAACAAGGAACATACAAAAGAATAAAATGGTAGATTTAAACCTAGTCATGTCAATAATCACATTATATGTAAATGGTCTAAGCACCTCAGCAAAAGGGAGATCTTGTCAATTTATTAGATTGTGTAAAAAAGTAATACTGTTCTATTTGTTTCCTTGAAAAAACTGACATTAATGCATCACTGGAGTTGAAAGTAATACCATTCTAATACTAATGGAAGAAAAGTTGGAATGCTTATATGTAAATTACAAAGATTTACCAGTAAAAGAAGGTCATTTCATAAAGATAAAATTGAGAATTAACCATGAAGATTTAACATAATATGTTCATGTTCCTAACAGCAAGCTTCCAAATACATGAAGCAAAAGCTGTCATAGCTAAAAGGATAAATATATCAATTCACAATGATATTCAAATATGTCAACACCACTCTCTCAATAATTGGCAGAACCTATACAATGAAACTTGAATCTGTAGAAATGCAGAGTTGGGAAGATCCCCTGGAGAAGGGAAAGGCTACCCACTCTAGTATTCTGGTCTGGAGAACACCATGAACTGTATAGTCCATGGGTTCGCAAAGAGTAGGACATGACTGAGCGACTTTCACTTTCACTTTTCATTCTTGCCTGGAGAATCCCATGGACAGAGGAGCCTGGAGGGCTGCAATCCATGGGATTGTGAGTCAGACATGAGTGAGTGACTAACACTACTACTGTTAGGTATTAAGGGGTCAGGGCTCCAACATGTGAATTTGTAGGGTTACAATTCAGCTTATGACAAACCTTAAACACATTATGGTGAGGGAGGGAATCCAGACTGAAAAAGCTACATACCCCATCATTCCACTTATATGACTTTTTGGAAAAATCAATACTGTGGGGACAGAAAACAGATTTGTAGTTCCCAGAAACTAGGGTAGAGAAGGATACACAGAATTTGGAGTAATTTTTTGGAGTGACAGAACTTTCTATACTTTGATTGTGGCAAAGCTTATATAACTGCATTCACTTGTTAAAGCTTGTTGAACTATACAAAAAAGGGTAAATTTTAATCTATGTCAATTATACTTTAAAAAAATGTGTAAAAAAATTAATGGTTGCCACTTATGGATATTTTCCACTTAAAACCTTACATTTCCATGGGCAGAAATTAACTTTACTATATAGTGAGACTGGAAATATAAAGGCTTCCATTCATTATCAGACACCAACAAAGCAGAAAATTGCTTTAAATTTTTTGGAAAGTAATTGGATAAAAAGATGTATCTATATATATAGAGTCTGCTTTCTGATGGATAAGGCTAAAAGGGTTGTGGAAACTTCTTGATGGGAGGGACTCATTCAATTCAGTCACTCAGTCATGTCCAGTTCTTTGCAACCCCATGGATTGCAGCACACTAGGCTTCCCTGTCCATCACCAACTCCCATAGCTTTCTCAAACTCATGTCCATCGAGTCGGTAATGCCAACCAAACATCTCATCCTCTGTCATTCCCTCCTCCTGCCTTCAATCTTTCCCAGCATCAGGGTCTTTTCCAATGAGTCAGTTCTTCCCATCAGGTGGCCAAACTATTGGAATTTTAGCTTCAGCATCAGTCTTTCCAATGAGTATTCAGGACTGATCTCCTGTAAGATGGCCTGATTGGATCTGCTTTCAGTCCAAGGGACTCTCAAGAGTCTTCTCCAACACCTCAGATCAAAAGCATCAATTCTTCAGTGCTCAGCCTTCTTTGTAGTCCAACTCTCATATCTATACATGACTACTGGAAAAACCATACCTTTAACTATATGGACCTTAGTTGGCAAAGTAATGTCTCTGCTTTTTAATATGCTGTCTAGGTTGGTCATAGCATTTCTTCCAAAGAGTAAGTGTCTTTTAATTTGATGGCTGCTGTCACCATCTGCAGTGATTTTGGAGCCCCTCAAAAATAAAGTCTGTCACTGCTGCCAAACAAAGCTTTATTAACAGTTAGTAGAGGTGATGGAATTCCAGTTGAGCTATTTCAAATCCTAAAAGATGATGTTGTGAAAGTGCTATACTCAATACGCCAGCAAATTTGGAAAACTGAGCAGTGGCCACAGCACTGGAAAAGGTCAGTTTTCATTCCAATCCCAAAGAAAGGCAATGCCAAAGAATGCCCAAAATACTGCACAAGTGCACTCATCCCACATGCTAGTAGAGTAATGCTCAAAATTCTCTAAGCAAGGCTTCAGCAGTACGTGAACCGTGACTTCCAGATGTTCAGGCTGGCTTTAGGAAAGGCAGAGGAACTAGACATCAAATTGTCAACATCCGCTGATGTATAGAACAGTCCTATGGACTCTGAGGGAGAGGGAGAGGGTGGGAAGATTTGGGAGAATGGCATTGAAACATGTAAAATATCATGTATGAAATGAGATGCCAGTCCAGGTTCGATGCACAATACTGGATGCTTGGGGCTAGTGCACTGGGACAACCC
>NW_011494640.1:9157676-9174634 GCF_000754665.1 Bison bison bison
AGAAAAACATCTATTTCTGCTTTATTGACTATGTCAAAGCCTTTGACTGTGTGGATCACCGCAAACTGTGGAAAATTCTGAAAGAGATGGGAATACCAGACCACCTGACCTGCTCTTTTGAGAAACCTGTACACTGAAAACTGTGGAAAATACTGAAAGAGATGGGAATACCAGACCACCTGACCTGCCTTTTGAGAAACCTGTATGCAGATCAGGAAGCAACAGTTAGAACTGGACATGGAACAACAGACTGGTTCCAAATAGGAAAAGGAGTACGTCAAGGCTGTATATTGTCACCCTGCTTGTTTAACTTATATGCAGAATATATTATGAGAAACGCTGGGCTGGAAGAAGCACAAGCTGGAATCAAGATTGCTGGGAGAAATATCAATAATCTCAGATATGCAGATGATACCACCCTTATGGCAGAAAGTGAAGAAGAACTAAAAAGCCTCTTGATGAAAGTGAAAGAGGAGAGTGAAAAAGTTGGCTTAAAGCTCAACATTCAGAAAACTAAGATCATGGCATCTTGTCCCATCACTTTATGGGAAATAGATGGGGAAACGGTGGAAACAGTGTCAGACTTTATTTTTGGGGGCTCCAAAATTACCGCAGATGGTGATTGCAACCATGAAATTAAAAGATGCTTACTCCTTGGAAGACAAGTTAATGACCAACCTAGACAGCATATTAAAAAGCAGAGATATTACTTTGCCAACAAAGGTTCGTCTAGTCAAGGCTATGGTTTTTCCTGTGGTCATGTATGGATGTGAGAGTTGGACTGTAAAGAAAGCTTACTATCGAAGAATTGATGCTTTTGAATTGTGGTGTTGAAGAAGACTCTTGAAAGATCTTTGGACTGCAAGGAGATCAAACCTGTCAATCCTAAAGTAAATCAGTCCTGAATAGTCATTGGAAGGACTGATGCTGAAGATGAAACTCCAATACTTTGGCCACCTGATGTGAAGAACTCACTCATTGGAAAAGACTCTGATGCTGGGAAAGATTGAGGGCAGGAGGAGTAGGGGAGGACAAAGGATGAGATGGTTGGATGGCATCACTGACTCAATGGAAATGTTTGGGTAAACTCCGGAAGTTGGTGATGGACAGGGAGGCCTGGTGTGCTGTGTGGTTCATAGGGTCGCAAAGAGTTGGACACTACTGAGCATCTGAACTGAACTGAACAGTTTCTATGTTTCACCATCTATTTGCCATGAAGTAATGTGACCAGATCCCATGATCTTAGTTTTCTGAATGTTGAGTTTTAAGCCAGCTTTTTCACTCTTCTCTTTCACTTTCATCAAAAGGCTCTTTCGTTCTTCTTTGCTTTCTGCCTTAAGGGTGGTGTCATCTGTATATCTGAAGTTATTGATATTTCTCCTGGCAATGTTGATTCCAGCTTGTGCTTCATCCAGACCAGCATTTCTCATGATATACTCTGCATGTAAGATAAATAAGCAGGGTGACAATATACAGCCTTGACATACTCCTTCCCAATTTGCAACCAGTCTGTTGTTCCATGTCCTGTTCTGAATGTTGCTTTTTGGCCTGCATACAGATTTCTCAAGAGGCAGCTCAGGTGGTCTGGTATTCTCACCTCTTTAAGAATTTTCCACAGTTTGTTGTGATCCACACAAAGGCTTTGGCATAGTCAGTAAAGCAGAAGTAGATGCTTTTCTGGAACTGTCTTGCTTTTTCTATGATCCTATGGATGTTGACAATTTGATCTGGTTCACCTGCATTTTCTACGTCCAGCTTGAACATCTGGAAGTTCACAGTTCATGTACTGTTGAAGCCAAGCTTGGAGAATTTTGAGTATTACTTTGCTAGCATTTGAGATGAGTGCATTGTTTGAGATGAGTACAATTCTGCAGTAGTTTGAACATTCTTGGGATTGCCTTTCTTTGGGATTGGAATGAAAACTGACTTTTTCCAGTCCTGTGGCCACTACTGAGTTTTCCGAATTTGCTGCCATATTGAGGTGCTGCATTTTAACAGCATCATTGTTAGAATTTGAAATGGCTCAACTGGGAGGGACAGGCTGTGGGGAAAACAGGGTCTTGCTCTAATGGGTGGGGCCAGGCTCATTAAATCTTGATCCAATATTCTGCTGATGGGTGTGGCTGTGTTCCCTCCCTGTAGTTTTGCCTGAGGCCAAACTATGGTAGGGGTAATGGTGGTAATGCCAACCTCCTTCAAAAAGACATGCCTGCTTGCCATGGCTCCCAGGACTGTTGTATTCAGTGCTCCTGATGCCAAAGCAAGCCACTGTCAACCCACACCCCTACTGGAGATTCCTGAACACTCACAGGCAAGTATGGCTCAGTCTCCTGTGGGGACACTCCTCCTTTCTCCTGGGTCCTGGTGCCCACAAGGTTTTGTCTGTGTCTTCCAAGAGTCTGTTACCCGGTCCTGTGGAAATTCTGTAATCAAATCCCACTGGCCTTCAAAGTCAAATTCCATGGGGGTTCTCAGTCTCTTTGCCAGATCCCCAGGTTGACAAATCTGTTGTTGGTCCTAGAACTTTTGCAACAGTGTGAGACCTTCTATTTTATAATGGTTGTCTGAGGAGGCCTTATAAAGAGCTGCGAAAAAAGAGAAGCAAAAGGCAAAAGAGAAAAGAAAAGATATACCCATTTGAATGCAGAGTTCCAAAGAATAGCGAGGAGAGACAAGAAAGCCTTCCTCAGTGATCGATGCAAAGAAATAGAGGAAAACAATAGAATGGGAAAGACTAGAGCTATCTTCAAGAAAATTAGAGATACCAAGGGAATATTTCATGCAATAATAAGCACAATAAAGGACAGAAATGGTAAGGACCTAACAGAAGCAGAAAATATTAAGAAGACATGGCAAGAATACACAGAACTATAGAAAAAAAAGATCTTCATGACCCAGATAACCACGATGGTATGATCTCTCACCTAGAGCCAGACATCCTGGAATGCAAAGTGAAGTGGACCTTAGGAAGCATCACTATGAACAAAGCTAGTAAAGGTGATGGAATTCCAGCTGAGCTATTTCAAATCCTAAAAGATGATTTTATAGAAGTCCTGCACTCAATATGTCAGCAAATTTGGAAAACCCAGTAGTGGCCACAGGACTGGAAAAAGTCAGTTTTCATTCTATTCCCAAAGAAGGGGAATGCCAAAGAATGTTCAAACTACCACAGAATTGCACTGGTCTCACACACTAGCAAAGTAATATTGTAATTCTCTAAGCCAGGCTTCAATAGTATGTGAAGCGAGAACTTACAGATGTACAACCTGGATTTAGAAAAGGCAGAGGAACGAAACATCAAATTGCCAACATCCACTGGGTCATAGAAAAAGCAAGAGAGTTCCAGAAAAACATTTACTTCTGCTTTATTACTATGCCAAAGCCTTTGACTGTGTGCATCACAACAAACTGTGGAAAATTCTGAAAGAGATGGGAATACCAGACCACTTTACCTGCCATGGGAGAAATTCTGTAGGCAGGTCAGGAAGCAACAATTAGAACAGGACATGGAACAACAGACTGGTTCCAAATTGGGAAAGGAGTACGTCAAGGCTGTATATTGTCAGTCCACTTATTTAACTTATATGCAGAGTACATCATGAGAAACGCTGGGCTGATGAAGCACAAGCTGGAATCGAGATTGCCGGAAAGATATCATTAACCTAAGATATGCAGATGACACCACTCTTAGGGCAGAAAGTGAAGAGAAACTAAAGAACATCTTAACAAAATTGAAAGAGGAGAATGAAAAAGCTGGCTTAAAACTCAACATTTAAAAACTAAGATCATGGCATCTGGTCCCATCACTTCATGGCAAATAGATGGGGAAACAATGGAAGCAGTGACAGACTTTGTTTTTCTTGGGCTCTGAAATCACTGCAGATGGTGACTGCAGCCATGGAATTAAAAGACGCTTGTTTCTTGGACAAAAAGCTATGACCAAACTAGATAGCATATTAAAAAGCAGAGACATGATTTTTCCAGCAAAGTTTCGTCTAATCAAAACTATGATTTCTCTAGCAGTCATGCATGGATGTGAAACCTGGACTATAAAGAAGGCTGAGCGCTGAAGAATTGATGCTTTTGAACTGTGGGGTTGAAGAAGATTCTTGAAAGATCCTTGGACTGAAAGGAGACCAAACTGGTCAATCGTAAAGGAAATCAGTCCTGAATAGTCATTGGAAGGACTGATGCTGAATTTGAAACTCCAATAGTTTGGCCACCTGATGTGAAGAACTGACTCATTAGAAAAGACTCTGATGCTGGGAAAGATTGAAAGCAGGAGGAGAAGGGGACGACAGAGATGGTTGGATGGCATCACCAACTCAATAGACATGACTTTCAGCAAGCTCTGGGAGACGGTGAAGGACAGGGAAGCTTGGCATGCTGCAGTCCATGGGATCGCAGAGTCAGACACCACTGAGCAACTGAACAGCAATAACAACGTATTTATATATGTGTACACTTCGTACCCTTTATGAATCCTATTCCTAAGGAAATAAAGTTGTGCTTACAAAGATGCCCAAACGTTCTAAATATATTATCAAGACGGGAGTAAGGAATTCAAGTAATGTTTGTATAATTGGGATACCAGGAAGCCTCTAAAATAGTGAAGTGGATTTATATTTATTGACCCAAAAGTTGTCCGTGGTACAGTGGATTAATATTGTGAGGTAGAGGAAATCCACACGTCCCTTTTCTTGAGAACTACAGCAATCCCTGTTCAACTCATATAAGAGGAACAATGACTCTCTCTTTCAAGAGTTTGGAATTGAGCTTAGGAAGTTCTAGCTTTATCTGGTATGCTTACATGAACTCATTGTTTAATCTCCAGGGTTGTGAGATAGACAAAGCTGTGATGGAACTACAAAAGCATAGCAAATGTGTAGAAAGTAGAAGACATGAAACTTAATGGCCTCATAGAAAAAGAGAAAAATATGGTGGGGTCTCTGATGATCTGCTTGATTCCAGTATGTCTTGATATCCACCTGCTCTTTTACACTTGGGTTTTCTGAAATATCCATTTTTCAGATTGCCTTGTTTTCTTAAGTTAATAATTTAGTTGAAAGACTGTGTTAAAAATAAAATGAAGAATTCACAATGAAAATTTGTTTGCACGCGCGCGCGTGTGTGTGTGTGTGTGTGTGCATGAGAGGAGAGAAAGAGAGAGAACAAGCAAACTGTAAGGAGATAACAAGACTGCTACTAATGAGTAGCTGTGGAAAGTGGGACCATAGACGACCTCAGGTTTCCATATAGGGCTTACATTTAGAGAATTATTTTTTCACATACAGAATAATGCATCAAACCATGCCAGTTCTAATAATTATAAGTGAAACTGTTAATTCTTTGATATTTAATTACAATAGTTTAGAACTCTGAACTGCCATCTTCTTCTCCACTTCCTAATGGATTTGCTTGCAGTGAGATTGTATTTCTTCCATAATAAAAGACAGCACACACATTTAAAGCAGTTTAAAATGGATTTGAATGTTATGTATGTACCCTTTTTTCAGATTTGAAATTCTGTGAAATTTTCTCATTTCTTTGTAACATGGAAACACTTTCTCATTTTCTTACCATTTCTCCTTGATGAAACTTTTCCTTAGTACCAATCTTAATGTTGTTTTCCTGATGGCTCAGTGGTAAAGAATCTGTGTGCAATGCAGGAGACACAGGAGATGTGGGTTTGATCCCTGGGTCAGGAAGATCCCTTGGAAGAGGAAATGGCAACCCACTCCATTATTCTTGCCTGGAAAATCCCATGAACAGAGGAGCCCAGTGGGCTACCATCCATACACCTCAAAGTTCGATGTGCCTGAGCATGTGTGCATGCAATCTTACCTTCAGTGATCTTCACACAAGCGAAAGGAAAAAAATACTTATCTTTCTTTAAGTAAAACCCCCTTTTAATTAAAAAAAAAACTTCCTAGAAGTGCTCCAATTTCTATGTTTTTATTTAAATTTATCATATTTATATTGTTTATAAAATCATAAGTATTAGGGATAGTTAAATTCTTTAAAAGCAAATTAGCTAAATCTCTCACTTTTTGAAAGTCCTAATGAAGACCTCAAAATGCTAGGTTACCAAAGACCACCTTCAAGTTGGTCTGCTTTTGAGAAGAAGGTAGTTTTGAGTACTGCAATTTTTCTTAGGAGATCAGATATGTCTGCTCTCAACACTGTTAATGACAGCTGTGATTGATTCCTTTTGTTAAGCATTTTTATATTCTAATATATCTAAATTCAATTATACGTTATAGAATGCACTTTCTCACCCTCCTCTTTCTGTCCTCTTCGCCTGTTCCTCCTTCTCCTCTTTTTTCATCCCTTCTTCCTCTTTTTCCTTTTTTTGGGAATGAAACTTTTTATTTTTCTTTCAAGGGGACAATAGAACCATAAGCATTAGCAGAGGATGAATGATCTCTGAAGTTTCAACCAGATGTAGCTCATACTGATGACTGCTCCTTGCGATAAACTTGTTCCTTCTGCACAATCTTCAGTTCAAGCTGAAATTACTAATTACTGAAAAATTACACTAATACATTAAGTTGTTTTCATAATAATACATCAGGGAAAATGTTTGTGAAGTATATGGACTGTCACATGTACACTGTGTTATAATGAACTTTTAAAATTAGACTCAACATTGAAAGACCTAAATTTCAGAAAATCATTTCACAAATTACATACAACAAGGAAGTGCTGGTCAGAATTAAATAGTCATAAACTATTCCAAATATTTGTTAAAATACATCAATTCAATAGAAAGTCTGGAATTGTAATGATTTTCCTAGTCCATTTTTATTATCCAGACCAAAAGCTCCCATCAAAGAAAGGCAAATCAAACAAAATAGAAAAATAATATTTAGGAAGATATCATAACAAACAGTTTTTGTTTGTTTCCGATAAGATGTTAGGGCTTTCTTATGTGAGAAAACACTGGGGTGGAAAAACACAGAACACATTTTTATATACACTTAACATATTTTATTTTATCCATGTGGAAATGATCACTTTATTTTTTTCATAATCTTTTACCATTACAAAGTGCTCACCAATGTATCTTTCCCACTCTTCTTCTCAGACAGAACCTGGTGATGGACTCTGAAACATATCTCACTAGGAACCACAATTTACTTACGTATATTTATTCCATAGTTACTTGATATAGGTTTTTATTTCAGTAATAAATGTCATTAAATTCATTTGCAAGTCACCACCAGTTAATTTTTGAGGAAAAATTCTACCTTCACAACTTTACTCTGTTAAAATATATAAGCTTATTCTTTTATTTGTAGAATTCTGCTCTTAAAATTATACATCTAAATGGTTTAAATAACTACCCACACAAATTCTTTTTTAAATAAGGTTTGACATACCAAAGTGTTTGAAGATCTTGTCTTCCTCATTTTCCAACTGGTAACAAGTGAAATAAACAAGGAATGATCTTGATAGAGAGTTGGTGTTAGTTCTTGATCCTATTCGGGTTCACAGATTTGAGAAATTAATGTCACATTTACCAACTATGCACAATGAGCTGGGTACTGAACTCCATGCTTTAAATGGATTGTTTTATTTAAGCCTCTCAACAAGCCTAATAAGATGCTCTTAAAGTCTCCTGTGGAAATTGAGGCCAAAAGCATATGCTTAAAGTCAACAGGAAGAGTTGGAGCTCTGATTCAAATACAGGTGGTCTGATTTCAAAGAACAGACTCTGATCGTGGATACTACATTTCGTCAAGGTCACTGAGGCTCAGGATTTCAAGTTGGCAGTTGGGAAGCCAGTTCTTCTGGATCACCACAACAGCCTGCAAGCACATTTCACTGTGACCACTGGCCCAGTTTCCTCACGGGAAAAAGCTCTTGTAGACACCAGCCATTTAGATGTCCATTTAGATCAAATTCCAACTGCTTGCTTATTCCTTTAGCTGTGGTTTCAAGATTGTCTTTTGGGGAAGTTTTACCTATCCTGAAGCTCAAGATGTTCTATGCAGACTAAGTGACTGTATTAAAAGAAAAAGAGTTCTTTCCTTTTAGAGTCTATTTATTTAGCCCCATAAGCAATGTTAAAGTTTACTTTGGTGCACTGATTGCTTATGACAACCATGGAAATTCACATAGACTGACAGGAACTATCCCTGGAGTTCAATGACTTCAGAATGTACACAAATACAATTTCTTAAAATAAATAAATATCTGATATTAATCTCTCTCTCGAGTATGATGCACAACCAAAGGATACTCCTTTGTTCTGATCATATTATTATGGAATAAGTTTAGAGCTGCTAAATATATTCGGTGGCTAGTATATTTTTACTCTTACTATGCCACTATATGCTATTTAATTCTAACTTAAATTAGAATGCTACTTATAATTTTTTAAAACAAAGGAACTTAAACATCTAGCAATATAAGATTGGTAAGACACTTTTATTCATAAGGTGGAGTGTAACATGTTAAAATATATTTAGGTGAAGAATTATGTTAAAAATGTGGTTAAATGGAAAAATATTAATAACCACAGGAATCAGGATATGGGATATAAGTTCATTTTTGTAGAACAATAAACAAAAGAAAATATTTGCCTATTATGAGATATTTTAATCTTTTTGTTTTTATTTATTTCTATATTTAACACTAAATATGTATTGTTTGTATAAGGAAAATTACAAATAAAATATTACTTTAGGACAATGTACAAGGAGGTAATTTATTCATGAAAATAACACAATTTGCATGGTGTAGATGAAAGACCAATATAAAATGCACCTCATTGAAAATGCTTTCTTAAGATTTCATTTATGCAAATACTAGGGACCATATGCTGAACCTTGCAGTTTGGCATGCAAATAGCTCATCTTGCAATGGCCCAGGGGATCTTACTCAGGTTTGAGAGATTATTTAAAGTTATTTCAAACAACCAATTCCATTTAGTCTACGAACCAAGTTAAAAAAAAAAAATCTATCCCAAGTAGGAATAGATCAACTCATTATTAAATAAGAAAAATACTGTGGGTTTTTATATAATTAATTTTCCTCAGGGCCAATTATGTCTGTATGTATTTATTTACTGAAAGAAAGAAATTTATACTGGCCTGGGGCAGAAATATTCCTTCTAAGGTCCATATGGCCGTTTGCAATTTTATTCATTGGCAAGTTTCCAAAGAAGATCCAACATCCTCCAAAACAAATCTTACCTTTTATTTCAGTTCAGTTCAGTCACTCAGTCATGTCCGACTCTTTGCGACACCATGAATCGCAGCATGTCAGGCCTCCCTGTCCATCACCAACTCCCAGAGTTCACTCAAACTCATGTCCATTGAATCGGTGATGCCATCCAGCCATCTCATCCTCTGTCGTCCCCTTCTCCTCCTGCCCCCAATCCCTCCTAGTTTCAGAGTCTCTTCCAATGAGTCAACTCTTCGCGTGAGGTGGCCAAAGTACTGGAGTTTCAGCTTTAGCATCATTCCTTCCAATGAACATCAGGGCTGATCTCCTTCAGAATGGACTGGTTGGATCTCCTTGCAGTCCAAGGGACTCTTAAGAGTCTTCTCCAACACCACAGTTCAAAAGCATCAGTCTTCAGTGCTCAGCTTTCTTCACAGTCCAACTCTCACATCCATACATGACCACTGGAAAAACCATAGCCTTGACTAGATGGATCTTTGTTGGCAAAGTAATGTCTCTGCTTTTCAATATGCTATCTAGGTTGGTCATAACTTTCCTTCCAAGGAGTAAGCATCTTTTAATTTCATGGTTGCAGTCACCATCTGCAGGGATTTTGGAGCCCCCCCAAAATAAAGTCTGACACTGTTTCCACTCTTTCTCCATCTATTTCCCATGAAGTGATGGGACCAAATGCCATCATCTTAGTTTTCTGAATGCTGAGCTTTAAGCCAACTTTTTCACTCTCCTTTTTCACTTTTATCAAGAGGCTTTTTAGTTCCTCTTCACTTTCTGCCATAATGGTGGTGTCATCTGCATATCTGAGGGTATTGATATTTCTCCCGGCAATCTTGACTTCAGCTTGTGCTTCTTGCAGCCCAGCGTTTCTCATGATGTACTCTCCATAAGCAGGGTGACAATATACAACCTTGACATACTCCTTTTCCTATTTGGAACCAGTCTGTTGTTCCATGTCCAGTTCTAACTGTTGCTTCCTGACCTGCATATAGGTTTCTCAAGAGGCAGGTCAGGTGGTCTGGTATTCCCATCTCTTTCAAAATTTTTCACAGTTTATTGTGATCCACACAGTCAAAGGCTTTGGTCTTTTATTTAGGATTGCATATAAATTTTGCAATGCATTGTCAATGCATGTTAAATTCTTGAATGGCTTAGAAATCTCCCTATGGCTCTTTAAGTAAAATCTAAACTTCAAAAAATGATTTATAAGGTCTTCGTGGGGTCTTGCCCCACTTGCCCCATCTGTTTTGATTCTCCAGCTCCTCAATATGTTTGGATTAAAGTGGGTTTATTTCCAGTCCCTTGGAAATGCTGTCCTTGGGCCTGCAACTGTCCCTTCTCCTAACCAACTCCTACTCACATTTGAAGTCCTGGCAGAGATGTCCCAATTCCTTAGGGACTCACAACAAAGCAATTTTCACAGTGATGACAGCACTGTCCCTTGTCCACCTGAAGAGCGGATACAAACTGAGTCATTCTCCATGGCATTGGCAGGTCCTAACATACAGAAGGTTGACACTGAAAATATAATGATGGAGATCATGCAGATTTCGCTTTCTCATGTTCTGAATTTTATTCTTCCTCAATGTGGTATGTAGGAAAGACCAAGAGATTTGAAGCCAACAGGTTCTGGTTCTTGGGTCCCATGTTTGCAGTGAATGTGATCTGTAAGGAGTTACTCAAACTCCCTGACTCACAGTTTCTTCAACTGTAGGTAGGACCAATTAAAATACCCATCTCAGGCTTCCCTTTTGGCTTAGGGGTAAAGAACCTGCCTGCCGATGCAGGAGACACAGGTTCCACCCCTGATATGGAAAGATCCTATGTGCCACAGAGCTACTAAGCCTGTGTGCCAAAACTACTGAGCCTGTGCTGTCCATCTCATGAGCCACAACTATTGAGTCCATGCACCACAACTGCTTAAGCCTGCATGCCCTAGAGCCGTGCTCCACAGTAAGAGAAGCCACTACCATTGGAAGCTGGCACACAGCAACTAGGGAGTGGCCTTTGCTCGCTGCAACTCGAGAAAAGCCGTGCAGCAACAGACTCAGCACAGCCAATAAATAAGTAATATTATTTTAAAAAAAGAAATACCCACCTCATTAGTTTAACTTCAGCAACAAATTAGGCCATGTATATGGAAGCATTTTTTGAAATGATGAAGTGCCATGTACGCGTCACTTATTTTGTTGTCCACATTTCAGCTGAAGTCTCGAGGAATACATGGTGGTGGCCACGTTATCACTTTTCCTAAAGCTCTATCCGCATCTATTAACAGAAACAGCAAATGGACATACATACTAAGTAAAAGCTGTGCATTGCAAAATTCTTATAGCTACAAGCATATGGCAATCAAAACCCATCCCAAATGGATCTTCTTAAAATTAAATTGGTCAGATGTATTAGGGAGATTTTTTTTTTTTATCTCCTTATTCTATTATTGGATATCATTGACAGAAAGCTTTGAACGATGGGAAAAAAAAAAAAAAAGCATAATATGGCATAGAATCAACACCAAAATCAGTGGAAAGAAAACCTCGGTTTTAAACAGATTTTAAAAAGGATTATCAATGGAAAATCTTCCATTTAGGAAATGGTGACATTTGACTAATTAAAACCTGAGATATTCCAAATGTGCGGCTTTAACGTGGTCTTTTCTTTTAACTGTCAAACACTCTCTTTAAATAAGGTGTGTTGGGCTTGTTGATTTGCATGAATTCTTATGGTTTCTGTCATCTGAAAGTCGTGTCTTACAATTTTAAATGTTATGGGTTCTGACAGTTCCCATCTGCTGTAGGGATGTCTAAGTGCCCCAAGCTTAGTTGGCAAAACTCAGTTAAACCTTTGTTTTTACTTAGTAGAATTTAAATTATTTATAGCGGTTATGTCTCATTGGTTATTACAGAGATTTTTTATGACAAAAGAATTTACTGTCACCATTTCTAGAGTATGAATAAATGCAAAGCAAAAGACACACACTCCTTATTAGCATGAACTTCCTGATACTGTGACCGTAATTAGCTGGACTGTAGTCTCTTCATTAGTTATTTATTTATTCACCTTCATTTTCTACTTCAATGTGGAGAGAATTTGTGGTGTTGTCATTTCATTAACAAAATTGCAAGGGCAATCGTATTAGAAATGTCAAGTACTCAGAAATCAGCAACCTTGAAACAATAACCCTTATAGATCCCTGGAGCAAAAACTTAATTATTTCAGGATGCTTTCTACAAGAAAGGAACTAGGGCAGAGGTCATCCTGGAGTGCCCCATGCCAACTCTTTACGCCCAATTCATGGACATTCATGTTCTCTATATCACTTTAATAAATATTTAACTGGAAACTTACTGTGTGCTGGTCACTGGGAAAAATTAAAGAAAACACAGAAGGTAACTGACACTATGGGGCTTACATACTAAAACGACAAGTCAGATAATAAATTTTAAAAAATAGTTCTGGTAAAGGAAATACAGAGAATTGTGGTTGAAAACTCCTATACAAATATCCAATTGCTCTGTCTCATGTATGTTGTAAAATTTCATTTCAAATTTGAATATGAGGTTGTGATATTATATATACAATAGACATTGTTCCTCTAACGCTATGGGTTTAAGTCTAACTTTTGCCCTCCTGTAAAATCATCACTCGTCTCAAAAGCAGTATTGCCTACTTGGATGTAGACAACTTTCCAAGTGCAATTGCTGATTTTGTAAGAACAAAATCATACTGCATAGTATTTATTAAACTCTTATCCTAAACATGAGTTATGTCAGTCATAACTTTACAGAGTGTGAGGTATTTATTATTCTTCTTACTATTATCATTAAACTTTTCAGTTCACTGTCTCTTAGAAAAGTTCATTTATACAATAATATTATCAATTATACAGTGTACAACCATGTTGTCTATTAGATCCTCAGATCCGATCATTTTATACCTAAAGTTCTATATGCTTTTACTGCTGCTGCTGCTTCAGTCGTGTCCGACTCTGTGTGACCCCATAGACGGAAGCCCACCAGGCTCCCTCGTCCCTGGGATTCTCCAGAGAAGAACACTGGAGTGGGTTGCCATTTCCTTCTCCAATGCGTGAAAGTGAAAAGTGAAAGGGAAGTCACTCAGTCGTGTCCGACTCCTAGCAACCCCATGGACTACAGCCTACCAGGCTCCTCCATCCATGGGATTTTCCAGGCAAGAGTACTGGAGTGCGGTGCCATTGCCTTCTCCGATGCTTTTACTAACCTCTCTCTATTCTGCCGCCTCACTCCCAACTCTTGGCAGTCACTTTTCTATTCTTTATTTCTATGAGTTTGCCTCTTTTATTTTTTTATATTTCACTTATAAAATCTTGTCAAAGTCTTTGTAAAACATCTTTATCTGCTACAGACATGTCAATCTTCATTAGAACATGTGGGGTCATATGGTCCAGGTGGTAGGGTAGGTAGAAGAAGGGTTTTCTAGACCCTGCTCAAATCTGGCCGATTAACAGGCTACTCACAGGTCAGAGTAGCATGCCCAAATAAGGTCTAGACTTCTGAAAAATCTAAGGAGGCACACTAGGCAATTTTTTCTTTCTTAATAGTAAAAGGAAGCAGATGCAGCAATTAGTCTTTAACTTTGGATAGAATATCTTAATATGCTTCAGACTACTGTGCCCCTAGAAATTCCACTAGGCAACAGGTTCCTGAAAGTTTACAGGATTTCTTTCCCTTCCTCTCTCACTCATGTATCCTACCAAGAAGTCTAGTATACTTACTACTTCCTGCTGATCTGGTCCAATCCACTTAATAACGTAAATATAATGAATTATCAGGGCTTCCCTGATAGCTGAGTGGTAAAAATCTGCCTGCCAATACAGGAGATGTGGGTTTGATCACACAATGCAGGAGATGTGGGTCAGGAAGATTTCCAGAGGAAGGAAATGGCAACCCACTCCAGTATTCTTGCCTGGAAAATCCCATGGACAGAGGAACCTGAAGAGCTATTGTCCATGGGGTCACAAAAGAGTCTAACATGACTTAGCGACTGAAAAACAAAAGTAAATTATCAACATAGTGATGCCTTGTGGAATGAAGATGTCGTAGAGTTCCTTGTAGATCAGATTATGGCTTGAGTTAGGAGATTTAGTTAGGTCCTGCATTGCTGGCCCTGCCAGAAGAAAGGAAATGATTTCTGACAGTCTTTACTGTTAGATAGGGAGAGAATCCCATGGATGGAGGAGCCTGGTAGGCTGTAGCCCATGGGGTTGCTAAGAGTCAGACACGACTGAGCGACTTCCTTTTCACTTTTCACTTTCATGCATTGGAGAAGGAAATGGCAACCCACTCCAGTGTTCTTGCCTGGAGAATCCTAGGGGCGGGGAACCTGGTGGGCTTCCATCTATGGGGTCACACAGAGTCGGACATGACTGAAGCGACTTAGCAGCAGCAGCAGCAGCAGGGAGAGAGCGTATGATATGCAGCATATGATACTGCTTATTTGTAGAGTCTAAAAACAAGATACAAATGAACTTATTTACAAAACAGAAATCTAGACTCACATACATAGAACAAAATTATGGGGAAAGGGGTTGAGGAGGGATAGATTAGGAGTTTTGGACTAGCAGATACAAACTACTATATGTAAAATAATTAACCACCAAAGTTGTACTGTATAGCACAGGGAGTTATACTCAATATTTTGTAATAACCTATAAGGGAAAAGAATCTGAAAACCCAAATCACTTTAATATAACTGAATCACTTTGTTGTACACTGGAAATGAGCACAACATGGTAAATCAACTGTCTTCAACTAAGAAAAATAACCAAAGCCAGACAGAGAGTAAATAATTTAAAGGGAGGAAATTTGACTCAAGAATATGTTTCCTTAAAACTAAATTATTAAATAGTTGCTGATTATGTTTTCTGAAAATGGTATAAAAATGCTTCTGCTGTTTTGCAAAGTCCTATATAAGAAAGGGTATATGTTTGTATTTTTCTAGGCATTATCTCTCTTTGGCAAGTGTGATGGTTAATTCTATGTGCCAACTTCACTGGACTAAAGGATGCCCAGACTGCAGGACATTACTAAATGAATAAAATGTTATTTCTGGGTATGTCTCTGAGGGGTTTCCAGAAGAGATCTGCATTGAATCAGTAGACTAAAAAAGATGGTCCTCAATATGCGGCAGGCATCATCTAATGCCTTGAGAGCCTGAATGGATTAAAAGGACAGAGGAAGGGTGAATTTGTTGTCTTTGTTTGAGCTGGGACATTCATCTTCTCCTGCCCTCAGACATCCACACCCTTGTGTCTCTGCTCTGACTGACTCTCACCACTGGCTCTCTTTGCAGTGTCCAGCTTACAGAAAGCAAATCATGAGGCTTCCAGCCTCCATAAATATACGAGCTTCAGTTCAGTTCAGTCACTCAGTTGTGTCCGACTCTTTGTGATCCCATGGACTGCAGCACACCAGGCCTCCCTGTCCATCACCAACTGCCAGAGTTGACTCAAGCTCATGTCCACTGAATCGGTGATGCCATCCAACCATCTCATCCTCTCCTCCTGCCCTCAATCTTTCCTAGCATCAGGGTATTTTCAAATGAGTCAGCTCTTCTCATGAGGTGGCCAAAGTACTGGAGTTTCAGCTTCAACATCAGTCCTTCCAATGAGCACCCAGGACTGATCTCTAGGATGGACTGGTTGGATCTCCTTGCAGTCCAGGGGGCTCTCAAGAGTCTTCTCCAACATCACAGTTCAAAAGCATCAATTCTTCAGCGCTCAGCTTTCTTTACTTATTCCTATTATATATGTATATTCTATCAGTTTTGGTTCTTCAGAGAAGGCTAATATAGCAAGCTTTTTACTTCCATAAAATGGCAGTGCATGTGACCACAATTTACAAACCCTAAATAATCTTTCTATATGCACACACAGAATTCATTATTCTTCAGCCACACCAACCGCTTACTGTTTTTTGAAAACGCCAAAGCCGTGTGTCAGGTCATCACTCATGCTATTCTCCTTACCTAGACATTCTTCTCTAGACGTCTTCTCTTTGTTCTCTGCAGAAATACCATCTTATAAAACAGGACTTCCCCGACTCATGTCACCTTCCTTTGTATATTATTGACATCCACCCTCAGAACCAAGCTCCTTTCTTCCCAGTTTGTCCATCAAAAAAGCTTTGTTTATTTGTTTTCTTTACCTGTTTCCAACCTCCATAGGTGGGAGATTTTAAATTCATTCCTCTAACTTCTCCAAATTGATGTGCACTCCTTTAAAAGGCATGTGCGTGTTAGTTGCTCAGTCGTGTTAGACTCTTTGCAACACGATGGGCTGTAGTTGGCTTGGCTCCTCTGTCCACGGAATTCTACAGGCAAGAATATTGGAATGGGTTGCCATTCCCTTCTCCAGGGCATCTTCCTGACCCAGAATCGAACCCAGGTCTCCCACACTGCAGGCAGATTCTTTACCGTCTGAGCCACCAGGAAAGCCCTTTTAAAAAGCATGATGTGGCTCCAAATCTTATTTTTACTTATATATAGGTATATAGGTAAAAATATATAGGATATAATATATTATAGACTATTTTTTACAGATATTTATTGTATGAATGAACAAATAAGTAGATTAATGAGTTTTTAAGTTTCAAAAGTTACCTAATTTATCAGAAATTCTTGCTAATTATTTTTTCCTGTTAATCTAACCCTGAAGAAAGACAGGCTTGTTACCTTCTTTTAATAGCAATAGTGGCAGAAGGGGGTGATAGATAACCCATTTAAACATCTTTTAG
>NW_011494640.1:9174734-9196487 GCF_000754665.1 Bison bison bison
AGAAGGTGTTGATAGATACCACATTTAACACATCTTTGAGGTGCATCCTGTCTATACCCGAGGTAGCTTGGAGGTGGCAGCACTTATCATTTTCCGTATGATAAGCCTCTGCTGTTTGGACTTGATAAAAGTCCATAATGGCCACTTTATATGCAATATGCTTAAAAAATGAAAGATTATTGTCGATATTAAAGATACAGTATGTCATATGCAATTTGTTTCCCTTAATGTGTGCTGGTAGCACTATTCAAGCATGTCCTTCACCCTTGGCCCTGAGATAAATGTAAAAGTAGGGTTCTGTATATAAATGGCCCATCTATCTACCAAATTGATTCCCGGGGCCAAAGAAATAATTGTAATTTATGAGATACACCTGTGATAGTCATGAATGTTAAACAGAGTAGATAGACTGGGTGGCATGGCTTTGATTTTTAATTATAGGTCAACTCAGCTTAATTCCATGATGTTACTCTTCACCCTTTCTTCTTCCTCCAAACTGAAAGCTAAAAGGGCAAATGAACTAACTTTGGAATGTCAACCTGAGTTCCAACAACTAGATATGCAACTCTGAGCAAGTAATTTGACCCCATGGCTTCTCTGTTTTCCTAATGTGGCCCCATATGATTGCCAATGTCCATCCTTAAATCTGAAAAATACAATGAGTCTATACTAATCATTCATTAAGGGAATGAATTAGGGGACTAGAACTTAGAGGAGAAGCACCTTAGTCCTAAATCTGATACATAACTTTCTGAAAAAGAGAGAGGAAAGGAGAAAGGGAAGAAAGAAAAAGAGTTCTAAGTCATAAATCTTAAAAAAAATACGACCCCAGGTTAGAAACAAAACCCCAGTTTGCCAGACCTTGCTTACTTGGAAGGGCAGATGGAGGTCTGAGTCACAGGGCAACACATTTTGCTGGAATTTTGCTTTAACCAGTGGCCCAGAATCTTGTCTTATCAAACATCATTCTTCTTCTGCATGAAGGTGTTTCTAAGAATTCCAAAGGAGTGTACTAAGAGTAAGGAAGGGAGTTGGGGACAGGCTCAAGGGAAGTGGTTTTGGTGACATCAATAGCAAAATTAAAGTTTCCAGTATCTGATGGAGTATGGTTCATTCAAGATATGATGTGGTTACAGCCAAAAGAATGAGAGTAGGGAAGAAGGATAATGTAAGATCAGAAATTTGGGAAGGGATGTATCAGGACAGCTATTTTATCTTTTAAGTGCAACACTTATGCTCACCCCTTCATGGATCACAGCCCTGTTATGGTGAAGGGGTTTGCATAACTCAAGGAAGCTATGAGCCATGCCATGCAGGGCCACCTAAGACAAATGGATAATTGTGGAGAGTTCTGACAAAACATGGTCCACTGGAGGAGGGAATGGCAAACTACTCCAGTATTCTTGCCATGAAAACCTCATGAATAGTATAAAAACAAAAAAGTTATGACACAGGAAGATAAGCTCTTCCAGGTCAGAAAGAGTTCAATATCCTACTGGGGAAGAGTGGAGAGCAATTAGTAATAGCTCCAGAAAGAATGAAGTGGTTGGGCCAAAGCAGAAGCTGCTCAGTTGCGGATGTGTCTGATGGTGAAAGTAAAGTCCAATGCTATAAAAAATTATTGCATAGGAACCTGGAATGTTAGGTCCATGAATCAAGATAAACTGAATGCGGTCAAGCAGGAGATGGTAAGAGTGAACATTGATATCTTAGGAATCAGTGAACTGAAATGGATAGGAATGGGTGAATTTAATTCAAATGACCATTGTATCTACTACGGTGGGCAAGAATCTCTTAGAAGAAATGAACTAGCCATCATAGTCAAGAAAAGAGTCCAAAATGCAGTACTTGGGTACAACTAGAAAAACAACAGAATGATCGTGGTTCATTTCCAAAGCAAACCACTCAAAATCACCATAAACCAAGTCTATATCCCAACCACTGATGCTGAAGAAGCTTAAGTTAATTGGTTCTATGAAGACCTGGCCAAACCTTCTAAAACTAATACCAAAAAGAGATGTCTTTTTCATCATAGGGGATTGGTATGCAAAAGTAGAAAGTCAGCAGATACCCAGAATAACAGGCAAGTTTGTCCTTGGAGTACTAATGAAGCAGGGCAACAGCTAACAGATTCACGAAGAGAACATACTTGTCATAGCAAACACCCTTTTCCTACAACCCAAGAGATGACTCTACACATGGAAATCATCAGATAGTCAATACAGAAATTGGACTGATTATGTTCTTTGCAGATGAAGATAGGGTAGATCTATACAGTCAGCAAAAACAAGACCTGTAGCTGGCTGTGGCTCAGATCCTGAGCTCCTTATTGCAAAAATCAAGATTAAATTGAATAAAGTTGGGAAAACCATTAGGCCATTCAGGCATGACTTAAATTGAGTCATTTATGGTTATACAGTAGAAGTGACAAATAAATTCAAGGGGTTAGACCTGGTAACAGAATGCCTAAAGAACCATGAATAGAGGTTCATAACATTGTACAGGAAGCAGTGACCAAAACCAATTCAAAAAAAAAAAGAAATAGAAGAAGGCAAAGTGATCATCTGGGGAGGGTTTACAATTGGCTGAGAAAAGAAGAGAAGTGAAAGGCAAGGGAGAAAGGGAAATATATACTCAACTGAATGCAGAGTTCCAGAGAATAGCAAAGAGAGGTAAGAAGGCCTTCCTCAGTGATCAATGCAAAGAAAGAGAGGAAAACAATAGAATGGGAAAGACTAGAAATCTCTTCAAGAAAATAGAAGATATCTAAGGAATATTTCATACAAGGATGGGCATGATAAAGGAAATGCCCTTTAAAGGAATGGTAAGGACATAACAGAAGCAGAATAAATTAGAAAGAGGTGGCAAAGATACACAGAAGATCTATACAAGAAAGGTCTTAATGACCCAGATAACCATAATGGTGTGGTCACTCACCTAGAGCTGGGCATCCTGGAGTATGAAGTCAAGTGGGCCTTAGGAAGCATCACTCAACAAAGCCAGTGGGAATGATGGAATTCCAGCTGAGCTATCTAAAATCCTAAAGTATGATGCTGTTAAAGTGCTGCACTCAGTATGTCAGCAAATTTGGAAAACTCGGCAGTGGCCACAGGACTGGAAAATATCAGTTTTCATTCCAGTCCCCAGAAGGGAAATGCCAAAGAATGTTCAAATTATTGTACTATTGCATTCATTTCACATGCTTATGCTCAAAATCCTCCAAGCTTGGCTTCAGCAGTATATGAACCAAGAACTTCCAGATATATAAACTGAGTTTCAAAGAGGCAGAGGAACCAGACATCAAACTGCCAACATTTGTTGGCTCTTGGAGAAAGCCAAGAAATTCCAGAAAAAAACATCTACTTCTGCTTCATTGACTGTGCTAAAGCCTTTGACTGTGTATATACCAATAAATTGTGGAAAATTCTTAAAGAGTCAGGAGTACCAGACCACCTTACCTGTCTCCTGAGAAAGCTGTACACAGGTCAAGAAGCAACAGAACTGGACATGGAACAACTGAGTAGTTCACAGTTGAAAAAGGAGTACATCAACGCTGTATATTGTCACCCTGCTTATTTAACTTCTATGAAGAATACATTATGGGAATTGCAAGATTGGATGAATTACAAGCTGGAATCAAGGCTGCCAGGAGAAATATTAACAACCTCAGATATCCAGATGAGAAACTAAAGAGCCTATTGATGAAGGTGAAAGAGGAGAGTGAAAAAGCCAGCTTGAAATTTAACATTTAAGAGAGTAAGGTCATGGTATCTGGTCCCATCACTTCATGGCAAATAGAAGGTGAGAAACTGAAAACAGTGACAGATTTTATTTTCATGGGCTCCAAAGTCACTGTGGATGGTGACTGCAGCCATGAAATTAAAAGACACTTTTCCTTGGAATTAAAGCTATTACAAACCTAGACAGCATATTAAAAACCAGAGACATCACCTTGACAATAAAGGTGCTCATAGTTAAATCTATGGTGTTTCCAGTAGTCATGTACAGACATGACAATTGGACTGTAAAGAAGACTGAGCACCGAAGAATTGATGCTTTTGAATTGTGGTGCTGGAGAAGGCTCTTGAGAATCCCTTGGACAGCAAGGAGACCAAACCAGTAAATCCTAAAGGAAATCAACCCTGAATATTCATTGGAAGGACTGATGATGAAACTGAAGCTCCAATACTTTGGCCATGTGAAGTGTGGACACATTGGACAAGACCCTGATGCTGGGAAAGATAGAGAGCACGAGTAGAAAGGGGCAACAGGGGATGAGATGGTTGGATAGCATCACTGACTCAATGGATGTGAATTTGAGCAAAGTCTTTGAGGTAGTGGAGGACAGAGGAACCTGGTGTTCTGCAGTCCATGGGGTCATGAAGAGTTGTAAATGACTTAGAGACTGAACAACAGCAACTTATGCTCACAATAAATCTAGGTAGTTTAAGGTGTGAAGAAAATTTAAGTGCCAAACATCATAATGTATTTAGGGTGGATCCTTTTCCTGCTGCCAAGGATTTCCATAGGACTTCAAGTTCCTCATGGGTGCTTCTTTCTTTCCTTAGTGTAAGCAAACTCCCAGAAAAGCTTAGACTTGTCATAGATTTCTTGAAGAGCAGCCCTGCTAACTCACTAGATATGCCCAGTCATATCAGAGCTACATTTTAGGTACAAGGCAGATGAACCTGTACTCAGGCCATATAATAATAGAATTTCATAATCAACATTTGCGATGCTTTCAAGAACCTAAAAATTTATATGCTAAGTATGCCTTGATTTCTAATAGGAGGTTAAAGATGTTTCATAAAAGGTTATTGCTTATGTCTCACCTCAGAAATGGACTTTTAATGATCGCCTTTGTTATCTGCTTACTGGCCCACTACTCTTAGCCAATCTTCTGGCTCCTTCACGGACATGAAGCCACATTATTCTTGAAAGAGGTCTCCTTATTATCAGAATAGGCTATTGCCACTGGGGTTATTTTCAAGTTCTCTGACAAAATAGAGCCAAACCCTCTCAAAAGAGTTGACAGCACAATAGCTGGACTAATTGGAAGCTGATACGTAAACCAATAATATAGAGTCTTCGATATCACCTTAAAGGTTCACCGACTTCATGCAAACACGCTGAGAACACATTGCTTTCCCTTTAGAGAAGATGACCAAATGTATCCTCATGCTGCGTTTATGTGGCAAAGGATGAACAAAATAATACTTGTTTCAGCTGTCGTGATAAAAACCAATGCCTGCGGTTAGGAAACCTCCACTAATGAAACCAATCATTTCAATGGAAGGAGCACATTGCACTGCTAAAGTTGTGTTCCAACGGAAGAAGTTTGTTTGTGTAAGTGATACTTGATTTAGTAATACTCACAAAGTTTGAATCAGAAGTAAAAGTACTAATAAACTGAAGTATCAGATCAGATCAGATCAGTCTATTTTATAAGACTTAGCTTAGGTTGACATAAGGGCTTTTGCTTTTATTTTTAAAGGGGAAGAATTTATTTGCTGATCTTTTCTCCTTGTTGGGCTCATTAAATGATATTAAGTCATTTGTTGATAAGATCCTATTGGGTTAATACTGCACTTTTTGTTTCTAAGATTTGATTTTACAGTTATTTGAAATAAATGTGTCAACACCTGTATTTTAGTGAGTGAAAATAGCAAGTTTTAATCACAAATTGAGAGGAAGACAAGTGGGATTTAGTGATACTCACTAATCTCATTATTTTTCAAGGAAACCCAGTAAGGATGCTTTTGACCCCTGCTACACAACAGCCTAACAGATTTCTTAACTAAAACATGTGTGTTACATAATTATGTAGGACCTCTCAGTGCAGATTAAATTGAGATTTAAATGCAGGATTCCTTTCTAGCGGTATCATGAAGAATCACACACTGTTTGAACAAGTGTTAAAATTCCCTGCAATTTCTGTTAATCTATAAAAGAAATAATTTTTAAAAATAGCTTTTATGAATTATTTGTGTTAATTCATTTATCCAGCATAGAATTGTATATAATACTACACAGGGCTAATCAGACTCTTGAAATAAGTTTTCTTCAAGGTGGAAATACAAATGGAAACCCCAAATTGAATGAACAAATAACATTATTTTTTATTCAGCATTAACTTTTGGAAAGTTTGTATGAATGGCTGAAGGCCAATGACATCCTCAGCATGGTCAGAACTGCTCTAGTAAGGATTTTCTTACTGATACCTAAAGTTATTCAGGTTATGTTAGGAGCCTGGTGTGCCGCAGTCCATGGAGTCACAAAGAGTCAGGCATGATGACTAAACAACAGCCGCCTAAGGATTACTGTGCGCCAGACACTTTATTAGCTCATTTAATTCTCAGAGTAATTCCTTGGGGGAGAGTTGCTACCCTCCTTGTAAGGATGATGAAATTGAGGTGCAGGGATGAAGTGTAATCATCCTTTGCAAAGGATGAAAATCAAAGGTTGCAAAGAGTCAGACATAACTGAGCGACTAACACTTTCTCTTCTTTCCTGAAATTTAGTCCTGAGTGACTAGTTGTATGTGTGTGTGTGTGTAGTTGTGATCTAAGTTTGATAAAAGAGTTCTCATAACTTTAATAATAATATAATTTCTATGAATTTCTGTATGGTTAGAAAATGGGAGTTTTTAAGTTTTCATGCCAATTAGAATTAATATTTATCTTTTAATTGTTTAATTGATCTTTGATAGAGGGAGTGCCACATGCATGACAAGAAAACTAGAATTATTTTTCAGGGTATGAAATACTGAAAGCAACCTAAAGTGCTAAGTTGCTTATTGAGAAATCAGAAGCATTTCAATAGGGATATTTCTAATCAAAGCAGAGTAAAAGTATATCCTAAAAAATGTAGTTAGAGCACAAAACATCACATGAAGAAGATTGAGTTATTTCTTTCTTAAATATTTGGAAAGAGTAACTTATAAGGCTATGTGGCCCTGGAGTTTGTTTTATAAATTTTATTTTATTATTTTTTTTTTTTTACAAGTGGTCATTATTATAACTTTAATCCACCTATTTTGAAGTAATTTGAGGCATCATATAATAACAGTATAAGGACAGAAATATAAAACCACAAGTCTAAAATTAAAATGTAAAATTCAAATTGTAAAGATGAACATGGGGGAAATTAAACAGAAGGTTTTCAACTAAAGTTTTTTTGTTTTTGTTTTTTTTAATATAAATATTTTTATTATTTATTTATTTTTTTTCTCTAATTTTACTTTATTTTTAAACTTTACATAATTGCATTAGTTTTGCCAAATATCAAAATGAATCCGCCACAGGTATACATGTGTTCCCCATCCCGAACCCTCCTCCCTCCTCCCTCCCCATACCATCCCTCTGGGCCATCCCAGTGCACCAGCCCCAAGCATCCAGCATCATGCATCGAACCTGGACTGGCAACTCGTTTCCTACATGATACTTTACATGTTTCATTGCCAATCTCCCAAATCTTCCCACCCTGTTTTATAAATTTTAAATTGTGAATTTAATCTATTAAGTAGATACAAACTTTCAGAATAAAAAAAAAGTAAAAATGATAATGGGAACTTATCAGCTTTCCTGATTAGTATGACATGTGAGTCTCAGGGCCTGTTTAGGATCAACTTAACTCATTTCAGAGAAGGCAATGGCACCCCACTCCAGTATTCTTGCCTGGAAAATCCCGTGGACGGGGGAGCCTGGTAGGCTGCAGTCCATGAGGTCGCTAAGAGTCGGACACGATTGAGCAACTTCTCTTTCACTTTTTACTTTCATGCATTGGAGAAGGAAATGGCAACCCACTCCAATGTTCTTGCCTGGAGAATTCCAGGGACGGTGGAGCCTGCTTCGGTCTATGGGGTCGCACAGAGTCGGACACGACTGAAGCGAATTAGCCAGCTAACTCTCATTTTACAAAGAAATGGTGGTACATGAAAGTTAAATTGCACTACTAAGTTTTCTGGTAGCCAACAGGAATCAAGGTTGATCCCTTGGTTCTTATTTCACTAAACACAGTTTCTCTGGGGGAATGCATGAGATCAGAAGTTAGTTGTCAGGAAGACCTTTCATTTCCCACTCATGGAATCAAGGGCTCTATTTGCTCCCATAATTTGTTTTTTCTTGCCTCTTAATATTTCCATTATAATGAGATCACCCTATGTTTCTCTTTCATTAGGCAAGTTTTGCTTTTTATAGGGAAGTGATTTCCCTTTTGAAAATATAGTGTTGGAAAAGACTCTTGAGAGTCCCTTGGACTGTAAGGGAATCAAATCAGTCAATCTTAAAGGAAATAAATCTTGAGTATATTTTAGAAGGACTGATGCTAAAGCTGGAGCTCCAATACTTTGGCCTCCCGATTTGAAGAGTGACTCACTGGAAAAGACCCTGATGCTGAGAAAGACTGAAGGCAGGAGGAGAAGAGGACAACAGAGGATGAGATGGTTGGATGGCATCACTGACTCAATGTATCTGAATTCGAGGAAATTCCAGGAGACAGTGGAAGGCAGAGGAAGTTAATGTGCTACAGTCCACGGGGTCACAAATAATCAGACTGGACTTAGTGACTGAGCAACAACAAAAAGATAAGAGATTATATTATCCTAGTGTCTACCATGTTTATTCAATAATAAATTATTTTATGGATCTTAAAAATGATAGATTCTAAGCACTGGAGACTGATGCAGAGGCTTTTCTGAAGCCTGTAGGTGGCATCTGTGCTTCCCCAACATGGAGGAAGCTGTTGTTAGATGCTATTGTTTGAGTTGATTGATTCTCCTGTTCTCTGTTCAGAATGCTTCCTTGAGAACAGGACTCTTTCTCTGTTGCTCAATCTTGGTTCCCCTGGGCTTCACATGGTAATTGGCAAGTAGGAGACTTATACTCATTGAGTGATGAAATGAACTAGTGGATTTGCCAGGATGGACACAGTGGAAATTTTCAAAATGAACTCACATGCAATACAGTCTCTTGACAACCATTCACCAAGCAGGGTATGTATCATAATGTGTAGGAACAGCAGACCATGCAGTTAGACTTGGATATAAATTCAGTTCTGATAGTTATTGCTATATGACCTCAGTCAAGCTGTTTAACTCCCTGTAAGCCTAACTCCTGCATATGTAGAAGTGCACTGTTTTTAATATTATAATTATAATAATATGGTAGTTATTCAATATAGTAGTTACAGTAACAGTATTGACCTCTTAAGGCTCTTATGAATATTCAATGAAATAATGCAGGTAAATTGATTTGAACAATGCTTGGCTGTGAGTTTCAGTGAACTCTGGGAGTTGGTGATGGACAGGGAGGCCTGGCGTGCTGCGATTCATGGGGTCACAAAGAGTTGGACACGACTGAGCAATTGAACTGAACTGGTACCTAGCATGCACTTAATATTTACAAGCTAGGTGGGAAGTCTATTTTTATCCCACCTGTCTATCTCTCTCATGGAGAAAGCTTCATTGGCCAAACCCCAGGCTTATTGAGAATTGCCATGCTGTATGTATCAAGATTTATACCAGGAAAGTCTTTCAGTTTTTCCAGCTCCCAAGCAGTGGGCACCCCTGCTGTTTCTCTTCCCTGCAGTAGCATTATGGCACGGGGCCCCAGGTCAGACCAGCCATCTTTATCCAGTAAGTAGCTGGATAAATGGACAGAAAGCCTTACCCACCGCGCAGTTACTCTGGATTCATAGATGGGGTGAAGAAAACAGCTCTTTGAAATTCAGCCTAAGATGTGGATGAACCTAGAGACTGTCATACAGAGTGAAATAAGTTGGAATGAAAAAAATAAATATCTCATATTAACACATATATGTGGAATCTAGAAAAATGGTATAGCTGAATTTATTTGTAAAGAAGGAATAGAGACAGATGTAGAAAACATGTGTAGGGATGCCAAGGGAGGAAGGGGGGTGTGGGATGGATTGGGAGATTATAATTTGCATGTATACACTACTGCATATAAAATAGATAACTAACGAGAACTGACTGTGCAGCACAGGGAACTTTACTCAGTGCTCTGTGGTGACCTAAGTAGGAGGAAATCCAAGGAAGAGGGGATATATGTGTGTGTGTCTATGTGTGTGTGTAGCTGATCCACTTTGCTGTACAGAAGAAAATACAACATTGAATGGCAACTATATTCCAATAAAAATTCAAATAAATAAAAGAGAAATTCAGCCCGAATCCCTTGATATTGCAGTGATTTGCAGGGAAGCCCTGCATGAGCAGAGGTATTGGATGCTCAGTAATTATAAAAATGTGAAATTCATTTTCCACTTGGCTATTTTTTCCTGTGTCAAGGAACTCTAGTGAGCATCAAATATGGAGAACCAAGATCTAATCCTTTCAATTACTTTTAAAAGAAAGATAAACCTTAGGATCCTACCCATAATCTACATGGGAAAATAAAACATGAATGATAACAACTGGCTAAGGGAGGGGCCTATATGTAAATAAAGAAGGTTCAGTTCAGTCACTTAGCCATGTCCGACTCTTTGTGACCCCATGGACTGCAGCATGCCAGGCTTCCCTGTCCATCACCAATTCCCAAAGCTTACTCAAAACTCATGTCCATCGAGTGGGTGATGCCACACAACCATTTCATGCTCTTCATCCCCTCCTCCTGGCATCCATCTTTCCCAGCATCAGGGTCTTTTCCAATGAGTCAGTTCTTTGCATCAGGTGGTCAAAGTATTGGAGTTTCAGTTTCAGCATCAGCCCTTCCAATGAATATTCAGGACTGATTTCCTTTAGGATGAACTGGCTGGATCTCCTTGCAGTCCAAGGGACTCTCAAGAGTCTTCTCCAACACCACAGTTCAAAAGCATCATTTATTTGGCACTCAGCTTTATTTGTGGTCCAACATCCATTCATGTTAGTCATATCCATTCATGACTACCGCAAAAACCATAGCTTTGGATAATAGACCTTTGTTGGAAAAGTCATGTCTCTGCTTAGCGGTTTAGGTTAGTAAAGGCAATGGCAACCCACTCCAGTACTCTTGCCTGAAAAACCCCATGGGTGGAGGAGCCTGGTAGGCTGGAGTCCATGGGGTCGCGAAGAGTCAGACACAACAGAGCGACTTCACTTTGACTTTCACTTTAGGTTGGTAAAACAGAAAAAACTATTTAAAGGCTGAAGAGACATGTGAAAGAAAATCCTAGCTGTGTTATAATCTGTCTTCCACTTTTGTATATACACTTTATTCTAGATTGTATTAACCTCCATTTTCTTCTATTTGATTGTGTGGATCACAGGAAACTGTGGAAAATTCTTAAAGAGATGGGAATACCAGACCTCCTTACCTGTCTCCCGAGAAACCTGTATGCAGTTCAAGAAGCAACAGTTAGAACCAGACCTGGAAGAACTGACTGGTTCAAAATCGGGAAAGGAGTATGTCAAGGCCGTATATTGTCACCCTCTTATTTAAGCTCTATGCAGAGTACATCTTGCAAAATGCCGGGTTGAATGAATCACAGGCTGGAATCAAGATTGTTGGTAGAAATATCAACAACCTCAGATATGGATTTCCCTGATAGCTCAGTCAGTAAAGAATCCACCTGCAATGTAGGAGACCCTGGTTCAATTCCTAGGTCAGGAAGATACTGTGCAGAAGGGAAAGGCTACCCATGCCAATATTCTGGCCTGGAGAATTCCATGGACTCTATAGTCCATGGGGCCACAACGAGTCAGACAAGACCGAGCAACTTTCATTTTTCAGATATGGAGATAATACCACTCTAATGGAAAAAAGTGAAGAGGAGCTAAAAAGCCTCTTGATGAGGGTGAAAGAGAAGAGTGAAAAAAAAAAACTGTCTTAAAACTCAGCATTCAAGAAACAAAATCATGGCATCCAGTCCCATTCTTCACGGCAATTAAAAAGGGAAAAAGTGGAAGCAGTGACAGATTTTATTTTCTTGGGCTCCAAAATCACTGTGGACAGTGACTGCAGTCATAAAATTAAGAGACACTTGCTTCTTGAAAGGAAAACCATGATAAGTCCAGAAAGCATATTCAAAAGCAGAAACATCACTTTGCCAAAAAAGGTCCATATAGTCAGACTATGATTTTTCCAGGAATAATGTATGGATGTGAGGGTTGGGCAATAAAGAAGGCTGAGTGCCGAAGAATTGATGCTTTTCTACTGTGGTTCTGGAGAAGACACTTAAGAGTCCCTTGGACAGCAAGGAGATGAAACCAGTCAATCCTAAAGGAAATAAACTCTGAATGTTCAGTGGAAGGACTGATGCTGAAGCTCCAGTACTTTGGCTACCTTATGTGAAGAGCTGATTCACTGGAAAAAACCATGATGCTGGAAACGATTGAAGGCAGAAGGAGAAGGGGGTGACAGAGGATGAGATGGTTAGATAGCATCAGTGACTTAATGGACATGAATTTGAGCAAACTCTGGGAGATAGTGAAAGGCAGGGAAGGCTGGCATGCTTTAGTCCATGTGGTTGCAAAAAGTCAGACATGACTTAGCAACTATTTTCTTCTGAATAATGAAGTTACATTAAGTTATTTCAGATGGAATAAGTTGAGAAAGAGAACACAGGATAGCATGGGATGGTAAAGGAGAAGACTGAACCTAATAGTATCCCCTTCAGGAATAGGAAGAAAAAGGTAGTAATACAGTCCAGCCCAACAAGAGTGGGTGAGGGATGATGTAACAGACTGGGTAAAGAAGATCATAGAAAATGGCTATGTTCTGATGAGCATTAGCAATGCTGAACTGAGTAGATTATAAAAATAATTTAAAATTTAAAAATATCATTCCATTTGTTTCTTCTTAATCATGGACATTTCTTTATATCTCTGGAGCCACTGAGGGCAAGAGGAAAGAAGTTAACAATTTTGAGATTTAAATTTGAAGAGATCATTCATTCATTCATGTATTCACCAACTCTTTCTCTCATTTATCCTTTTAATGAACATACAGTGTGTTCCTTCACGTACCAGACAAGAAAAAAAAATGAGATACACGTCTCAGTGATGTCAATGTTCCTGACAAAAATTCTGAAGATAAAAAAGTATGGAAAGATTCTACAAATTCAGAGCTGAAGTGTTTAAAGTAAATTGTTGTTGTAAAGCTATTGTTGTAAATAATGTATGGGAAAGATATCAATATGCTTCTTTATTGTTTTAAATATTAGAAAAAATACTTTAAAATGCCTGCCTAAGTTGGTGGTGTCTTGTGAAAGATATAGATGTTCAACAAAGATTCTTTAAGATAATGGTTTTACAGAGCTGACACAGTAAATGTGATGAAACTCATTTATCCAATAGCAGAATGAAAAAAGAAGTATAAGACTTTTAGATCAAGTTTATCTTACCCACTTATAACTGAGCAATAAATGATTAATTTCAGTTCATATTGTTAATCTGTTATTTATGATAGTTGTTTTTTGATTGCTTTATATAAATAGAAACTTGAAACTTAAAAGTGAGATTTATAACACCAGGGAGATTTTCATTAAGTCCTGAACAAAATAAAATATGTTTATAAAGTGAATTTCCATTCATATTTCACAATTAAATGCAAACAACTTAAGATTAAAAAATTTCTATTGTCAAACTAGGTGCTCCTTGGCAATCCAGTGGTTAAGACTCTGTGCTTCCACTGCAGGGGGTGTGGGTTCAATCCATGGTCAGGGAACTAAGATCCCATACTAAGAAGAGGTGGCAAGAATACACAGAAGAACTATACAAAAAAGATCTTAATGACCCAGTAATGACAATGGTGTGATAACTCACCTAGAGCCAGAATCTTACAGTGAAAAGTCAAGATGGACCCAGGAAGCATTACTACGAACAAAGCTAGTGCAGGTAATGGAATTCCAGCTGAGCTATTTCAAATCCTAAAAAATGATGCTGTTAAAGCGCTTCACTCAGTATGCCAGCAAATTTGGTAAACTCAACAGGGCAACAGGACTGGAAAAGTTCAGTTTTCATTCCAATCCCAAAGAAAGGCAATGCCAAAGAATGCTCGAACTACCACATAACTGCACTCATCTCACACACTAGCAAAGTAATGCTCAAAATTCTCCAGGCAAGGCTTTAAGAGTATGTGAACCAAGAACTTCCAGCTTTCAAGCTGGATTTAGAAAAAGCAGAGGAACCAGAGATCAAACTGTCAACATCCATTGGATCATAAGAAAAGCAAGAGCGTTCCAGAAAAGCATCTACTTCTGCTTCACTGACTACACCAAAACCACTGACTGTGTGGATCACAGCAAACTGTGGAAAATTCTTAAAGAAATGGGAATACTAGACCACCTTCCTGCCTCCTGAGACACCTATATGTGGGTCAAAAAGCAACAGTTAGAACTGGACATGGAACAACAGACTGGTTCCAAATAAGGAAAGAAGTACATCAAGGCTGTATATTGTCACCCTACTTATTAACTTCTATGCAGAGTACAACATGAGAAATGCCAGGCTGGATGAAGCACAAGCTGAAATCAAGGTTGCTGAGAGAAATATCAACCTCAGATAGGCAAATGACATCACCCTTATGGCAGAGAGCCTCTTGATGACAATGAAAGAAGAGAGTGAAAAAACTGACTTAAAACTCAGCATTCAAAAAACTAAGACCATGGCAGCTGGTTCCATCACTTCATGGCAAATAGATGGAGAAACAATGAAAACAGTGACAGACTATTTTCTTGGACTCCAAAATCACTGCAGATGGTGACTGCAGTCATGAAATTAAAAGATTCTTGTTCCTTGAAAGAAAAGCTATGCCAAACCTAGACAGCATATTAAAAAGCAGAGACATTACTTTGCTGATAAAGGTCCATATAGTCAAAGCTATGATTTTTCCAGTAGTTACATATGAACGTGCGAGTTGGACCATAAAGAAGACTGAGTGCCAAAGAATTGATGCTTTTGAACCATAGGGTTGGAGAAGACTCTTGAGTGTCCCTTAAACTGCAAGAAGATAAAACCAGTTAATTCTAAAGGAAATAGTCCTGAATATTCATTGGAAGGTCTGACGTTGAAGCTGAAGCTCCAATACTTTGGCCACCTGATGTGAAGAACTGACTCACTGGAAAGACACTGATACTGGGAAAGATTGAAGGTAGGAAGAGAAGGGGATCACAGAGGATGAGATGGTTGGATGGCGTCACTGACTCAATGAATGTGAGTTTGAGGAAGCTCCAGGAGATGGCAATGGAAAGCAAAGCCTGTGTGCTTCAGTCCATGGGGTCGCAAAGAGTTGCACATGGCTGAATGACTGAACAACACAATTGACAAACTATTCTGAGTTCCTTGAAAAGTGCAAGCTATAGAATAATAGATAATTTTGTTTTGGGAAAATACGTCTTATTTCCTGGCCCTAATAATCAAAATCACACATAAATTTCATAATTATGCTATCATTTAAAATTGTAAGAGCTCACCTTTATTGACCACTTACAGTGTGCCAAGTTTAGTGCCAATCACTTGTCTACAATTCACTTTATTAATTCACTGTACAATGGCACCCCACTCCAGTACTCTTGCCTGGAAAATCGCATGGACGGAGGAGCCTGGTGGGCTGCAGTCCCTGGGGTCGCTAAGAGTTGGACACGACTGAGCAACTTCACTTCCACTTTTCACTTTCATGCATTGGAGAAGGAAATGGCAACCTAATCCAGTGTTCTTGCCTGGAGAATTCCAGGGATGGGGGAGCCTGGTGGGCTGCCATCTATGGGGTCACACAGAATCGGACACGACTGAAGCGACTTAGTAGCAGTAGCAGCAGTGATTTGTCCAAAGTGACACAGTTGATAAAGAGTGGAGTTTGGATTCTCCAGGGCTTCTGGTCCAAAACCTACTGGATTAACTGTGCTTGAGGGCAGAATAGATATTACTTTCATTGATACTGTCAACTGAAATGTGCATTAAGTGGAAAAAAGTCTTACTTTTTTTTTCTTGCTTGATTTCAAAGCATGAAGAAGAAAATGGAGAGGAAAGTGGACCCTCTCTCTTGATGAGTTATATATTCTGTTAAAGAGATGCACCCTTAAGTTTCCTTCCATTTTGAAGCTCAGCTTCTCACTTAACGCTAAGAACTTTCTTAATTCTAAGAATGTTATTGCTGCTATTTAGTCACTAAGTCATGTCCAAAGTTTTGTGACCCCATGGACTGTAGCTCACCAGGTTTCTCTGTTAGTGGGATTTCCCAGGCAAGAATACTGGAGTGGGTTGTCATTTCTTCCTCCAGATTATCTTCCCAACCCAGTGATTGAACCTGCATCTCCTGCATTGCAGACTGATTATTTACTGCTGAGCCACAAGGGAAGCCCTAATTCTAAGAATACCACATCCGAAACATATTAGCTGTTTGAGAAAATTTCCCTTCCATGTGCCTTATACAGGGGAAGTCCCAATTGTAACCCAAAACAAAATGAGATGAAAAATGTGAAATGCAAAATACTCAGCCCTTTTCTCCATTCTGCCTCACAATCTCCATTTGGAAACAGTTTCTCAACCTTTTCAAGGCTTGAGTTCATATTTTACATTTTGAAAAACTGCTATTTGTCTTAGGCTGGAATACCCTTCATAAACGTACTCTGCCCATTTATTTAGGACATCTCTTGTTTCAACCCACCCTCTCTTCTTGCAAGTTCATTGTTGTGATAGGAATCGTATGCTCTAAAATGTAGTAATTAATACTTAGGAATGTAGAAAAGTTTATTTTAGGTTTCTCTTACTTGAAAATGAAAATGCTTTTTCTTTAAGGCCTTGAGGGTACATTGGGTACTGTGTCAATTACCTTGAATTTATAAATTTAATTCCTGAGGAATTCCATCAATAGGAATCAACCAATTGGAATTGTGCTGAGAACTGTGCTTCTTTAAATCTCTTAAATGAAGAGTGCCCCCACCCAATGACATTTTAGTCAGAGATCCTAAACTGGATAGATTTCCTCCATTCTTATGATTCTGAAATCCGTCAGAGATGTTTGCTGTATACATATATTTGGAGTGACAAGCCAGACCAATGGCAGGTTGACCAAATAAAGATGAAACTAGAAAATGGAGTTGAAAGACAAACTGGAAATTAAGATGAGTGCTATAGGCATATGTTGTAAGAAAACAACAAATTATTTGTGTTACAACCCCAAATATAAATTTATGAATAATATGTTATTTGGATAATAATGGTGTTTGGAAATATTCAGAATTCATAATTTGATTTTCTACACTTTATAATCTTTTAATTTTAATCTTAGTTGACTCTGCCTTAGTTATTCAACTGGGCTGAAAATAAAATTTTTCTAAAGCTGATTTTAAAGACCCTTTGCAAACTATTCTCAGGGTTACTATTTAAGTGGCTTAAACCTCTTAAAATGCTTTCCCACCATACTAGTTTGAATCCTCATTGCAAGGGCTCCCCATCTCATTCCACATTTTACATGTGCTAATACTTTTTGATACTTTCTAGTTGCAGGAACATCTGCTTCACCTTTTAATGAGAAGAAATGATTGAGTATTGCTTTTTTTTTTTTTTTTTTTTTTTTTTTTTTTTTTTGATTGGAGCATCTTAATATACAATTTCAAGGCATTACTTTTTCTGTTACATCTTTCAGTTATCCCCAAAGCGATAACATTTTAAAGATAATAGAAAAATGTAATCGTTGCTTTATGAAAACACATACAAAAAAGGACTGATATGGAATATTTGGTCCTCTTTCCTGGTGAAATAAAGCAACAAAAATGTATTCGTCTTTTTATTCTAGCTCTGAATAAGTCATTTGTTTCTAGAATATTTGGAATTGTTAGCCACTTGCCACAGTGCTTCTGCCCACAAGATGGAGAAAATTCCTATCAGTTTTGAAGGTTTAGATTGATTTATGATTGCCACTTTGTTCTTGAGAGAACTATTTTTTATCACACTTGTAAAAATAAAAGAAAATACACAAACCAGCAGATTCAAGCTCTTGAAAATAGGTTCATTTGAAGTCTAGAAATTCAAATTCTAGAAGGATCTGGTTCTTGATCCCCTTTCTCAAACTCTTGCCACCACTCTCTACTCAAATATGTTGATACGCTGGGTTAACTATTTCCTCCAAGTGAATTACATCTTTCTAATTTACAATTTAAGCCCTATTAAAATGAAAGGGCACCTTCCCCCCACCCTCTTTTGTGGTGTTTTTTTGGCAAGAAAATGATGCATTTACTTTGCAGAGGTAGCACTCTTGCTTGCTGCAGTGTGTGGACATGATTAATAACACCTTAATGTGTTATCTGACCCAGATTTGCTTGCGTAGGATGTAGCCTCATTAAAATGGAATCCCACTTTATTTTCCTAATGAAGGATCTGGGGGAAGCTTTTGATAAGATAATAAGAGGTTCGGGGTGGATGTAACTACCTGAAGTCTGGGTAGCAATGCCAATGAAGAGGTATGTGGCGTGCTCAGTCGTGTCTGACTCTTTGTGACCCCATGGACCATAGCCAGTCGGGATTTTCCAGGCAAGAATACTGGAGTGGGCTGTTATTTCCTTCTCCAGGAGGTCTTCTCAATCCAGGGACTGAACCCACGTCTCCTGTATCTCCTGCATTGGTAGACGGATTCTTTACTAACGGAGCCACCTGGGAAGCTTAGGAGCCACTAAAGGAGGAGAGAAACACTGAACCCAGACACACTCACCTTGCTTTCCAATTTTGCTTCAAGCAGCTTTGACAGAAACCCTCACTTATTTTCACCAAACATGTTTACAGTCTTCAACCCACATTTTAACCTCACCTCAACTTTCAGGTTGTATCTGAGACATAATTATATAAATCAGAATATCTAACAACAAACAGTTTGGGGTCAAGAAGCTAGGATGACAAATGACAGTCCTGAATTGATACAGTTGTGAATTTCTTTATTTAAAACCTCATCTCTCGTTTTAACTCTGTTGGTTCTGTCTGTAGGCAAGGCTTTTTCACGGCACCATCAAAATATGAATAGTTAATGCTCCTATTAATACAAGCTTTTTAGGTGAGACTGAGTTGTTATTTATTCTTCACCCACACTATTAGCACATTAATGGTTGGGTATTTTAAGCATAAGTAAATAAAGTCTCTTTGTATCCACTGAATAATAAATCATAATATTATATAGACATACACACATACCTACATACACACATACATGTAATATTTATCCATGTAAATGTGAAACAGTCTTCTATTTTCCTTCTTAACTTTAGTAACTGGTAACACATGATCTCTTATGAGTCTAAGATTGTTAATATTGTTTCTCATTTGACAGAAGAGTTACCTTGGATAACCTATCCCCACACAGAGTTTTATGACCTGCTTTCCAAATTATACAAATTACTCTGAAGTTAAAACCACAGTGGAAATATTCTAGAATCACATTCCTGGCTCTGGAACACAATGCCTTGGTGGTTTGCCAATTTTCTTTTTTTCATTATTCAGAGTGGGTTTATAAAAATGTTTTTTTTGTGCCAGTATTGAATACTGGCACTAATGTGAACTTCTCTAAATTTATTACTGGCAGCTACCAAGATAATTAGGAAGGGACAAATCAGTGTCAATTGAACAGTGTATCTCAATCCAGGAGACCTCTCATTATCTTAGTGTGTGTGTGTGTGTGTGTGTGTGTGTGTGTGCATGTGTGTGTATGTGTGCTCAGTCCCTCAACCATGTTCAACTATTTGTGATCCCATGGCCTGTAGTCCGCCAGGCCCCTCTGTCCATGGGATTTTCTAGGAAAGAATATTGAAGTGGGTTGCCATTTCCTGCTCTAGGGGATCTTCCAGACCCAGGGTTTGAACCGGCATCCCCTGCTTGTGTCTCCTGCATTGGCAGGCAGATTCTTTACCAACTGAGCTGTGTGGGAAACCCCTCATTATCTTCGAGAGCTCACTAATTTGTATCATAGAGACTCCATCTAAAATGTATGTCTTGTAAAAACGGAAATATTGTGCACTTTTCACCATGTTAGGCGTTCTTCCCTGAAGTGGTCCTAAATTGGACATCATTATCCTCAAACTCAAATGTTGGCTCAATAACAATTTCTGTTGTTGATCAATGAAATGTTCTTTTAAGCAAATGATGTTAGCCATAAATTTCAGGTTTTAGAACATAAAAAATACATGTGATGTTAATAAAATAATTAATGAACATATAAAAATATAAAACACAATGTACAGTCAGAGAGTAAAGGAATGAATCATGACTTACAGGAACTTGCTGATAGATCAAGATGTTACTGCCAATTTAGAGCCTTATTGGGATAAATTTTCAATGCCTCAGTAGTTTCAGTACCAGTGTCATCAAAACAAACAAACAAAAAAGTAAGAATTCTGAACAATATTCTCTGCAGCATTTAAATAGTCCTGTAGAAAAGAAGAAATGCAAAATACATATATTCTATGAGCAAGATCTATAACAATTATAGTGTCACATTAAAAAGCATAAAACATGAATATGGAAAGGTCATTCAAGAATGTGAAAAGTTTTAATATTAGGAAATCTGCTTATCTATCTACATAATTTGTCACATTAAAAGGTTAAAGAAAAAAAGCAGGCAACTCAATGACTATTAAACACATTTGATAAAATTTCATGACATTGTTAGAATGTTTCATGTTGAAAACAGTTTTTTTTAAAGTTTAAATTTATATATTTTAATTGGAGGCTAATTACTTTACAACATTGTATTGGTTTTGCCATACATCAACATTTTTTGAAATGTCCATGTGTATTTTCTTGATAGGATAGAAATAATCAAATTCAATGAATGATTGTCAGCACACTAGAAGGATTTTGTTTAAAATAAGAAGTATGACATGAATAATACTTTTACCTTTACAATTTAGTATTATTTTTCAAGGATCTATTTGTCTCTTAGGAAACAACAACAAAAGAGGCATAGTCTTGAGAAGAAAGGAGGCAAAATTGTCAATATTCGACTTCTTGATTGTGTATATAAGATCACAAGATAATCGATTGCCTGGAGGGAGGAGTGTTAGAACTGAGTTCAGCAAGAAAGTCACTTAAAAATTAATTTACAAAGTTCTTTTTTATTCTATTTGGATAACAATCAGTTACATATACTTGCTGTTGTCGTTCAGTTGCTTGGTCGTGTCCGACTCTTTGAGACCCCATGAACTGCATATGGTAGAAACAAAAAGTAAAAAGCTTAATATTTACATGGAAAATGTGATAGCTTCATGAATAAAACTATAGACATTTTATTGAAGGGCATAAAATAAGAATTGAAATATGGAGAGTTGAGAGTTATTTTTCCAAAGATATCATTTTTCTTTGAATTAATATATAAATGTAATTCAATGCTAATAAAACTCTTCTTCCTTTCTAGGATATGGTAAAATCATTCTAAGGTTGATCTAGAAGAGTAAATATCTGATTATAGACAAACATCTAAAGAAGTTTAGTATTGAATAGGATCTTAAAATGCATTGAAAAGCCATAGTAATCAGAAGATTTTGGTACTAGAATAAATGTAAAGGAGTAAGGAAAATAAAATCCAACTCTGTGCCTCCATGATATTCCCTGAGTAATTACTGAAAAGAAATATCATTTCCTAGGTATGATTATTACTCACTTCATTCCCATTATCTTGTGGCTACATACACAAACCGGTGTTTACTGGAAAATACCCAGCTCTTGACATTGTATCCAACAAATTATTTTTCTTAATACAATTGGACAGGATGCTGCTTTTCAAAGTCAAAGTATTAATTTGTAATCTTTTTCCTATGAAAACCTATATATTTCAC
>NW_011494640.1:9196587-9199937 GCF_000754665.1 Bison bison bison
ATTATTATTTTTTTAAATTTTATTTTATTTTATTTTAAAACTTTACATAATTGTATTAGTTTTGCCAAATATCAAATTTTTGAATATAACATGTTTAGAGACAAAATAGAAATTATACATCATACACATCATAGAATATTATCCTTTTCTCATCATTGACAGTCTGATGGGCTAAAAGTTTGCTTGTGTTTTCCTGTGTGAATTATATGTTTATATTTTAGGCAATACTTTCCAATCCAAGTTTACTATTTTGTAAGTTAACTTCTAACAATATATCTACATACAAAGACTCCTGGACCTTTGCTTTTCAAACACATGGCAAATGTTTTCCCATTGATCCCTTTGACTTTATAATACATTTCTTCATGTTGTTGTTGTTGTTCAGTGGCTAAGTCATGCCCAACCCTTTGCTACCCCAAGGATTATAGCACACTAGGCTTCTCTGTCCTTCACTATCTCCCAGAGTTTGCTCAAACTCATGTAAATTTTAACTTTACTGTAGTCAGATTTATTGATCTGTGCCTGTCATGACCAATAGGACCTTCCATTTCTTATATTCACTTATACTTCTCTTTGTAAACTAGTGGTTTCATTTTCATTTGTAAATCTTTAATCCATTTGGATTTATTCCGGTGTAAAATAGAAGTAAGTATAACTTTATTAGTTTGTTTTCCTTCTATCATGAAATATGAGCATTACTTGATATAAATCAATATACTTTGTTAAGTGGCTCAGACAGAAAAGAATCTATCTGCAATGTGGGAGACCTGGGATCAATCCCTGGGATAGGAAGATCCCCTGGAGGAGGGCATGGCAACCCACTCCAGTATTCTTGCCTAGAGAATCCCCATGGACAGAGGAGCCTGGCAGGCTACAGTCCATGGGGTCACAAAGAGTTAGACACTACTGAGCGACTAAGCCCAGCACACACATATAATTATGTATTCAATATAACATGATATATTAATCAAAATAAGGTGATATGTAATAATATATACACACACAAGTTAATTTCTGTAATATCTTCCTTTCTTCCTTCCCTCTTAGTGCTATCAGTTCAGTTCAGTCACTCAGTCATGTCCGACTCTTTTTGACCCCATGGACAGCAGCACGCCAGGCTTCTCTGTCCATCACCAACTCCTGGAGCTTTCTCAAACTCATGTCCATTGAGTCAGTGATACCATCCAACCATCTTATCCTTTGTCATCCCCTTCTCCTCCTTCCTTCAATCTTTCCCAGCATCAGGGTCTTTTCAAATGAGTGAGTTCTTCACATCAGGTGGCCAAAATATTGGAGGTTCAGCTTCAATATTAGTCTTTCCAATAAATATTCAGGGCTGATTTCCTTTAGGATTGACTGGTTGGATCTCCTTGCAGTACAAGGTACTGTCAAGAGTCTTCTCCTGCACCACAGTTCAAAAGCATCAATTCTTCAGTGCTCAGCTTTCTTTATAGTCCAACTCTCACATCCATACTTGACTACTGGAAAAACCATAGCTTTAACTAGATGGATCTTTGTTGGCAAAGTGCTATAGCAGGCAGAATTGTATTGTTGATGTTAGTTGAGAGAAAGCAGCACCATGGAGGCCCAGGAGGACATAGACCTGCTGCATTTCAAAAGCAAGCAGCCAGAATTTTGAATGGTCTATGAGAGCATAATTAGGCTTTCTAAGTAAATCAGGTGTAGAGTTGTTTAGTAATATTTCCTATAAATGCATAAGTAAACTGTAATTTGCCTTTATATGAGGCATACATTATTGTCACAACCTAGAAAGAAGTATGAAGAGACAATTCAGAGGAAGACATTTAGCTTAATGTTTAACTGCCAAGCCTTGTGCAAGTTACCATTAGCGACATCTGATACCTCTTGTGACCAAAGCACATGCTTGATAGATCATGTTTCCTAAAGCCATCATTTCAAATTGAAGTTGTGGAACTTCAAGTAGAAACATGGAGAGTGGACCTATATGATGTCTATTTCCACGTATTCTATCCCAATATCTCTGCCTGCTTTATCACTACCATGGTCGTGACCATCACCACCATTGGCAGTTATGTCTTTACACTGTTCCATGAGGAAATCTCAGGTGTCACTAAGGAATTAATGTACGCTAAACAGTGTCCTTCATTATTATTTTGCATTACTATGCAAAATGTTGATATTATTTTTCATTAAAGTATTCTCTAAATTAAAGTACTTTATGAGGGCATAAACATATTTGCTTGGTGATTTTCTTTGTTTATTCTTCCTGCACAGGGTTGTATTTGCAGCACGTGAATTCTTAGTTGTGACATATGGGATCTAGATCCCCAACCAGGTATTGAACCCAGGTGGGCTACTGTCCATGGGGTCACGAAGAGTAGGACATGAATGAAGTGACTGAGCGCACAGACACAGGGTGAAATTTACTTTCCAGTGGTTTAGACAAAACAAGTTCTTTCTTTAATACTTGTAACTTCTGTGTATATTTGGGATTATTTCAATTGGTTTAAAATAAAATTTAAAAAGAAAGAACTAAGCAGGTTCTTTGATAGTTAGGCATATTGTTAAGATGTACTTATTGATTTTCTACAATTATGCCAGCATTTTGCTATGACTTCTCAGTGATGGATGAGCATTATTTAAGATATGCTTGCTTTATTGACTATGCCAAAGCCTTTGACTGTGTGGATCACAATAAACTGGAAAATTCTGAAAGAGATGGGAATACCAGACCACCTGACCTGCCTCTTGAGAAATTTATATGCAGGTCAGGAAGCAACAGTTAGAACTGGACATGGAACAACAGACTGGTTCCAAATAGGAAAAGGAGTTCGTCAAGGCTGTATATTGTCACCCTGCTTATTTAACTTATATGCAGAGTACATCATGAGAAACACTAGACTGGAAGAAACACAAGCTGGAATCAAGATTGCTGGGAGAAATATCAATAACCTCAGATATGCAAATGACACCACTCTTATGGCAGAAAGTGAAGAGGAACTAAAAAGCCTCTTGATGAAGGTGAAAGTGGAGAGTGAAAAAGTTGGCTTAAAGTTCAACATTCAGAAAACGAAGATCATGGCATCCGCTCCCATCACTTCATGGGAAATAGATGGAGAAACAGTGGAAACAGTGTCAGACTTTATTTTTCTGGGCTCCAAAATCACTGCAGATGGTGACTGCAGCCATGAAATTAAAAGACGCTTACTCCTTGGAAGGAAAGTTGTGACCAACCTAGATAGCATATTCAAAAGCAGAGACATTACTTTACCAACAAAGGTCCGTCTAGTCAAGGCTATGGTTTTTCCTGTGGTCATGTATGGATGTGAGAGTTGGACTGTGAAGAAGGCTGAGTGCCGAAGAATTGA
>NW_011494640.1:9200037-9206255 GCF_000754665.1 Bison bison bison
GTATGGATGTGAGAGTTGGACTGTGAAGAAGGCTGAGTGCCGAAGAATTGATGCCTTTGAACTGTGGTGTTGGAGAAGACTCTTGAGAGTCCCTTGGACTGCAAGGAGATCCAACCAGTCCATTCTGAAGGAGATCAGCCCTGGGATTTCTTTGGAAGGAATGATGCTAAAGCTGAAACTCCAGTACTTTGGCCACCTCATGCAAAGAGTTGACTCATTGGAAAAGACTCTGATGCTGGGAGGGATTGGGGGCAAGAGGAGAAGGGGACGACAGAGGATGAGATGGCTGGATGGCATCACCGACTCGTTGGACGTGAGTCTGAGTGAACTCCGGGAGTTGGTGATGGACAGGGAGGCCTGGAGTGCTTTGATTCATGGGGTCGCAAAGAGTCGGACACGACTGAGCGACTGATCTGATCTGATCTGATCTGCAGTGGCTCAGCTGGTAAGAAATCTACCTGCAATGCAGGAGACCTGAGTTCAATCCCTGTGTTGGGGAAGCCGGATCCCGTGGGGAAGAGAACAGTTACCCACTGCAGTATTCTGGCCTGGAGAATTCCATGGACCGTGTAGTCTGTGGGGTGACAAAAAGTCCTACATGACTGAGTGACTTTTACTTTCACTTTTGGCACTCTGGAAGAATTTAGTTCACTTAAGTATATTATCTATTAAATAGAATCATTTACGGCTAATGGACTCTTACTCTGTATGTTCAATAGACTTTCAGAGGTTGACTGTTGTGTGTAGAAATCAAAGAGAGTGGCTTTGGGGGATATTTTGTATAAAACATTCTTTAAGAACTGGCAGCAACCTCCCTTACCTGCATCAGTGAACTGTGGTTAAGCAAGGGGAAAAATACAGTGGTGATATTGGGTAGGTAACAATAGGTGATTGCCCAAAAATTGTCAACTGAGCTACTAATTGTAGCAGTTGGGCTCTGAATAGAAGCCTGTGGATTTAGAGTCAGCAAAATCCAACACTCCACTTGCACATTGAAATAAAACAAGTACAGATTCTCATTATTCCTTTTCTTGTCTGTAAGACTTCAAAGTGTTTTAGGTGACTATCAGAGCAGCACTGTACAGGGAAGTCCCTGGTGCTATTGTTTGATATGAATTTATTGAGGCCAGACTAACACATCCTCCCACAAGGTGTATGATCATTTGCACACCATGCTGAATGTTCTCCCACTCTCTTCATTTCACCGCTTGCACTTAGAGAGTTACTAAGCTTTCAGTTACTTTGACCAATACAAAAAAGTTCCTAACACTTGTGATATATTTAAGTCAGTTGGGGAGTTTTTTAAAAAAGCCCACAGATGATTTAACAACAACAACAAAAAATGAAGTTGGGGGGGAATTAATTGGTTTGGGAAGGAATCCAGTTATTGTTATTTATTTATTTATTTTTACATCTTCCCAGAGCTCTAAAATAAAATCAGAGATGGACATTGGATGGGTTAACTGGCAAAGGCCCCCTAAAGAATTGACCTGTTTATCCATCTTACTGTACTGTTCAAACGACTGTTAGGATATAGTGTACTCAGATTGTGTGGGAAGTTTGAAGCTTTTTTGATGGCAGAAAGGAGACAATACTGAGAATAAAGGAAAGAAAAAGCAATGTTTTCAATAAGTTTATCTCCTGGACTGGCTTTAAACAATAATCTCCGATGTGAAATAACGGAGCACAGTGATGTAATATTCATTCTGAATGACCTTGTCTGTTAATTCAGCACCCAACGTAAGCCATGTTGTACACTATACTTTTACAAGTGAAAATGGAACAAGATTTGGTCTTTCCCTTCATGGACCACACAGCATAGTAAAAACATGAGGCAAAATAAATACCTTGAAACTAAAACATGGGACACAGAGAAATGCAGGGTGGGAAAAAGAAATAAGATATTTGGTGACAAATAGGGAAGAGCATTATTCTCCCTGAAAAGTTAGATTTTTGTGATTCTTTCTTTTTTTATATCAGTGTAAATTCCTTACTTCTTACTTGTACAGCAGTATCACTAGTTCTTTGTTTATAATTTTTGCTTCTTTGATTATTTTTGCTTGGTAAATAACAGAACACCATGATCTGAGACTCCATTTTATTTGAATAAAAATTTTTATTTATGAGCACTTAAAAAGCAAATGGGTCAGGTTCAGTTAATTCTCTAGAGGATTCAGCAATAGTTAATTGTTTCCATCCCAGAGCAATCACAGCCAGCATTACCAAAGACTAGGACTTGGAGATTTTCCAGAGGTGGTTCATAGGACAAACTCCAACAAAGGGCTCCAAGTCAAATGCATTTGGGAACTCTGGATTAAGTGATGTTATATACGTTTCTTTACCTCAGAACTATTTAGAACATTTTATGTATTAGTACACAATATGACTCACCAAGAAGAGGGCATTTGTTTCAGGGTTCCTCAAACATAGGGATGATGACCCCTTTTTCCCTTAGAGTTGACAATAATACAGCCCTTTGTAAAGAATCCACCTGCCAATGCAGGAGCCGCAGGAGATGCAGGTTTGATCCCTGAATCGGGAAGATCCTCTGGATAAGGAAATGGGAACCCACTCCAGTAATACTTGCCTGGAGAACTCCATGGACGGAGGAGTCTGGCGGGCTACACTCCATGGCATCAGAGAGTTGGATACCCCTGAGCACACATGTACGGTGGATGTAGTTCTTCCAGTTACCTCTTGTAAGAATCTATGATTATACACATGTGTGTGGCTGATGCATTTTGCTCTACGATGAGCAAACTCTATCACAATATTGTAAAGCAACTGTACTTCAATAAAAATTAATTAAAAAACACTCTAGTATAATATCATGCCAAGAAATCAAGATTAATCTTAAAAAATCTATGACTCAAATGTCACTCTATCAGAGAGATTTTGCCCACCTCCTTAGCTACATTAATATCAGATTTGTACCAATTTCTATGCTCTTACTTTGTTCTCACTGTGTTCTTCTAAGAACTTACTAGAACCCATCATCCTTACTGACTGCTTCTCATTTCCCCTTAAGAATTTAAAGCCCATGAGAATAAAGTCCTGTTTCTCCTCAGTGCTTGAGTGAGTGAGTGAAAGTCGCTCAGTCATGTCCAACTCTTTGTGACCCCATGAACTATACAGTCCATGGAATTCTCCAGGCCAGAATACTGGAGTGGGTAGCCTTTTCCTTTTCCAGGGGATCTCCCCTACCCAGGGATTGAACCCAGGTCTCCTGCATTGCAGTCGGAATCTTTACCAGAAATCTTTTCCTGCTTAAATTCTCAGCCACAAGGGAAGCCTCCTCAGTGCTTGCCACAGGGCAAATACTCAAAACATCTTTGATAACTGAGTTTGTTCCTGCATCACTATCTTTAGTGAGTGACTTTTGTTTCCATGGCCACAAGACAGTTGATTTCTTCCCAGGCATTATGACCAAGTATGTTTTAGACAGAAAGAAAGGCAAATGATAGAAGTCTTGTGCCTGCTGGGGCTGTCTTTTCTGTTCAGAGAGACAACAGTTTTCTGAGTGGTTTTACCTTGTAGATTTCTACTTGTATCTCATTGCTATAAAAGTGTCACCTGACCACCATGGACTGCAGGAGATTCTATGAAGTTGAATATTTTAACTGGGCAAACAGCCATTCTGAACAAAATAGGATTTCTGTTATAAAGGAATAAGGCTACCCTGGGTATAACGTGTACCAGTAGCAGGCAGTCCCACCAACCCTGGGAGGCTGTGATTGTCACAAAGTCAGCTTCCCTCTTACCACTTGTTTGGCTTCTATTTGCATTTGAGTTTGCAACTTTGAACTAGAGATAAAAAGAAAGGGGAAGTGTTAGTCACTCATTTGCCTCCGACTCTTTGCGACCCCATGGACTGTAGCCGTCTATGCTCCTCTGTCTATGGAATTCTCTAGGCAAGAATACTGGAATGGGTAACCATTCCCTTCTCCAGGGGATCTTCCCAACCCAGGGATTGAACCCAGGTCTCCCTCATTGCAGGTGGATTCTTTACTGTCTAAGCCACCAGGGAAGCCCAACTTGAGATATTTCCAGTCTTTAAATGATTTTGTGTAGATAACCAACAAGGAGTTACTGTATATCACAGGGAACCATACTCAATATTTTATAATAATCTATCAGGGAAAGAAATCTAAAAAAGGATCTATGCAATTGAATATATATAATATAGGTAACTAAATCACTTTGCTGTATACCTGAACGTAACATTGTAAATTGTAAATCAACTACACCTTAATAAAAAAGAAATTTTATGATTTATACATTTTCAGTAAATGCTTTTGATTTATCTGCTGTATACAGGAGATTTTCATATGTTGGATTTAAATTAACTCAATTATTTAAGGGAAAAAGCTTTCTTTTCTTCCTGCTTAAAAAAATCCCAAGGCTTCCAGGTAATAGTCAGCTCTGCTCTGAAGTCATTCTTGGTCGTGTTCACTGAGGTAAAACAAATGCTCTGGAACAAGTGAGTGTCCCTCCCCTGGGAAGGTTTGTCATGCAGCCATCACGAGTCCTAATCACACTTTTAGGAACAATGATGACGCTGTCACTAGGAGGTCAGAAGGGGAAGCTGAGAGGCTCTGAATTCTAAGCCAGAGCAAGAATGACAGAGGACACAAGGGAAAACAAACAAAAAAATCACACTCGCATAAAAGGAAATGGAGACACACAAAGAAAACACTTGCGAAATGTCTTGAAAATTGGAACATTTTGTTCTATAAAATACGCTGTCACCTTCTAACAATTTTCCGTTGTTGTGCTGTTTGATAAGTGACAAGTTTCACATTGCACAGGTGGCCAATTTCACCAGTTCCTTGAGCCCTATCAGTATCATTTATCAGAAACAGCAGAGAATGCTGCATGCACTGCGCTAGAGACATTAATTCCAGTCGTGTCTACATTCCTCACTGGCTAAAGGACTTCAAGGTAGGTCAAAAAGAGAGGTTGATATTTACTGAGTGCCTACCATTTTCACACTAATCATATCATTTGTTTATCTTTTGTCATAACCCTGCTCTGCTCTGCTCAGATGCTCAGTTGTGTCTGACTCTTTGAGACCCTATGGACTGTAACCCACCAGGCTCCTCTGTTCATGGGATTTTCCAGGCAAGAATACTGGAGTGGGTTGCCATTTCCTTCTCCACATAATCCTGCTGAACTATTGCAAAAGAGAAAACTGAAGCACAGGGTATAAGTTTAGTGAATTATGTCAACCTGCTGATTTTTTTCCATTTTTCTCAAATCTTATAGGCATTACTGGGTGAATCCCTTTTTTATTCATTTAATGACTGTATAATCGTCAGCAAAAGACTGAATTTTGTTAAAATTTAGAGTTTTTCATTTGTGGAATAGAGATAATTACATCCACTAAATGTACTTTGAACTTCCCAAGTGGCACAGTGGTAAAGAATCTGTCTGCCAATGCAGGAGATGCAAGAGACGCAGGTTCAATTCCTGGATCTGGACTATCCCTTGGAGTAAGAAATGGCAGCCCAGCTCAGTATTCTTGCCTGGAAAATTCCATGGACAGAGGAGCCTGATGGACTACAGTCCATGGGGCCCCAGAGAGTGGGACACAACTGAGCGTGCACACACACATATACACGTGCACACACTATATTTAGTTTACAGGTTTCTCATAAAGCTAGTAAAATAATTATAGATGAAAGTGCTTTTCGTGCTATCAACTATATATGAAATTAAGTTAATTTTAAGACTTTGAATTTATGCTCTTATTGTGTTTTCACTAAACTTCTGTAATTCCATTTTGCTTGGGGCATGAGGTATAGGGAAAATTTTATTCATTTTTTTCCCAGTCAGTTCAGTTCAGTTCAGTCGCTCAGTCGTGTCTGACTCTTTGCGACCCCATGAATCGCAGCACGCCAGGCCTCCCTGTCCATCACCAACTCCCGGAGTTCACCCAGACTCACGTCCATTGAGACAGTAATGCCATCCAGCCATCTCATCCTCTGTCATCCCCTTCTCCTCCTGCCCCTAATCCCTCCCAGCATCAGAGTCTTTTCCAATGAGTCAACTCTTCGCATGAGGTGGCCAAAGTACTGGAGTTTCAGCTTTAGCATCATTCCTTCCAAAGAAATCCCAGGGCTGATCTCCTTCAGAATGGACTGGTTGGATCTCCTTGTAGTCCAAGGGACTCTCAAGAGTCTTCTCCAACACCACAGTTCAAAAGCATCAATTCTTCG
>NW_011494640.1:9206355-9276719 GCF_000754665.1 Bison bison bison
CCAAGGGACTCTCAAGAGTCTTCTCCAACACCACAGTTCAAAAGCATCAATTCTTCGGCGCTCAGCCTTCTTCACAGTCCAACTCTCACATCCATACATGACCACAGGAAAAACCATAGCCTTGACTAGACAAACCTTTGTTGGCAAAGGAATGTCTCTGCTTTTGAATATGCTATCTAGGTTGGTCATAACTTTCCTTCCAAGGAGTAAGCGTCTTTTAATTTCACGGCTGCAGTCACCATCTTCAGTGATTTTGGAGCCCAGAAAAATAAAGTCTGACACTGTTTCCACTGTTTCCCCATCTATTTCCCATGAAGTGATGGGACCAGATGCCATGATCTTCATTTTCTGAATGTTGAGCTTTAAGCCAACTTTTTCACTCTCCTCTTTCACTTTCATCAGGAGGCTTTTTTGTTCCTCTTCACTTTCTGCCATAAGGGTGGTGTCATCTGCATATCTGAGGGTATTGATATTTCCCCCAGCAATCTTGATTCCAGCTTGTGTTTCTTCCAGTCCAGCGTTTCTCATGATGTACTCTGCATATAAGTTAATAAGCAGGGTGACAATATACAGCCTTGACGAACTCCTTTTCCTATTTGGAACCAGTCTGTTGTTCCATGTCCAGTTCTAACTGTTGCTTTCTGACCTGCATACAAGTTTCTCAAGAGGCAGGTCAGGTGTTCTGGTATGCCCATCTCTTTCAGAATTTTCCACAGTTTATTGTGATCCACACAGTCAAGGGCTTTGGCACAGTTAATAAAGCAGAAATAGATGTTTTTCTGGAACTCTCTTGCTTTTTCGATGATCCAGCGGATGTTGGTAATTTGATCTCTGGTTCCTCTGCCTTTTCTAAAACCAGCTTGAACATCAGGAAGTTCACAGTTCACATACTGCTGAAACCTGGCTTGGAGAATTTTGAGCATTATTTTACTAGCATGTGAGATGAGTGCAATTGTGTGGTAGTTTGAGCATTCTTTGGCATTCCCTTTCTTTGGGATTGGAATGAAAACTGACCTTTTCCAGTCCTGTGGCCACTGCTGAGTTTTCCAAATTTGCTGGCATATTGAGTGCAGCACTTTCACAGAATCATCTTTCAGGATTTGAAATAGCTCAACTGAAATTCCATCACCTCCACTAGCTTTGTTCGTAGTGATGCTTTCTAAGGCCCTCTTGACTTCACATTCCAGGATGTCTGGCTCTAGGTGAGTGATCACACCATCATGATTATCTGGGTCATGAAGATCTTTTTTGCACAGTTCTTATGTGTATTCTTGCCACCTCTTCTTAATATCTTCTGCTTCTGTTAGGTCCATACCATTTCTGTCCTTTATCGAGCCCATCTTTTCATGAAATATTCCCTTGGTATCTCTAATTTTCTTCACAATATCTCTAGTCTTTCCCATTCTGTTGTTTTCCTCTATTTCTGTGCATTGATCGCTGAGGAAGTCTTTCTTATCTCTCCTTGCTATTCTTTGGAACTCTGCATTCAGATGCTTATATCTTTCCTTTTCTCCTTTGCTTTTCACTTCTCTTCTTTTCACAGCTATTTGTAAGGCCTCCCCAGACAGCCATTTTGCTTTTTTGCATTTCTTTTCCATAGGGATACTCAATTAACCCATCACCATTTTTATCAATGCCAATCCCCATCCCACTGTTACACAATGCTGCCTTTGTGTTAAGTCAGGTGATATGTGTCTACCAGTATGTCTTGGGATTCTGTTTCATTCCACTGATTTGTCTATACATGTATTGATGCCACATAGCCTTAATTACTAAACCTTTAAAATAATCATTGACACCTGGTACTGTTAGTCTACTAGATTTGTTCATTTTTTGGACTGCCTTAAAATATCTTCACAATATTCAGTTTATCAACCCCCAAAATATGGGGTTTCACTCCATTTATATATCTTCTTTAATTACTCACGATGATGTTTCACAGTTTCCAGAGAGAAAATCTTGCATATTTTTTTTTAGATTTATTCCCACATATTTTTAAAAAATGTTTTGACAAATATTATTTTTATTTAAAACTTTACTTTTCTTTTTTTTCTGGTCTATAGAGATACTGTCCACGGGGTTCTCCAGGCAAGAATACTTGAGTAGGTTGCCATTTCATTCTGCAGTGGACCACATTTTGTCAGAACTCTTCACTATGACCATTTGTCTTGGGTGGCTCTGCACAGCATGGCTCATAGCTTCACTGAGTGACACAAGCCCCATTGCCTGGCGTGAAACAGTCCACGGAGTCACAAAGAGTCAGACACAACTTAACAACTGAAAAACAACAATATAGAGATAGATTAAAGAGTTTTGTTTGTTTTTTTGTATTAACCTTGAACCCAGGACCTGGGTAAATTCACTAATTCTAGCACTTTGTTTGAAGAGTCTTTGGATTTTATGTGCATATTTATATCCTGTATTAATAATTTTAGTTTCTTCATTTTTAATTCTTTTGACTTTTTGTTTCTTGTTCATGCCTTTCTGCACTGCCTAAAACAGATAGTTTATTCTGAACAGAAGTAGTGACAGGGGATGTCCTTGCTTCCTTCTTGGTATCAAGGGTGATGTTGTAATATTTGATTAATGAATATTGTATTTTCTTAGGTTTTTGATATATATCATTTATCAGATTTAGGAAGTTCCACTGTGTTCCTAGTGTGCTGAGATTAAAAAAAAATAAATACCTACTCATCTTTTTAAAAAGTCTCATAAATCTTAAATAACCCAATAGCCAAAGAACATCAGGTATATATATGGGGAGAGTTTGCAATGTAAAAGAAATAGACAGGCAGATAAAAACCATAAATGCATTTCCAGACTGAAAATATCCACCCACTGACTTGCAAAGTGAGTGAAAAGGAACCCATACTAATTCACATTATTGTGAAATTTCAGAGTGCCAGTGACAAGGAAGATTCTAAAAATTTAGGGGGAGGGAGGGTTGGAAGGAGGGAGGGAGGGGTAAAGGAAGGAGGGGAGGAAGGAAAGAAGAAAGAAAGAAAAGATGAGCCAGAGGCATATATAAGCTCAGAATCAGAGTCTTTAGATTCCTTAAGCCCAATAGTGAAAATAAAAAGAATGAATAAATAAATAGAGCTATCACTTCAAAATCCTGAAAGAGAACTGTTTTTTCTTTGAATTCTATGCCTAGACAAACTATCAAGAAAACTTGAAGGTAGAATAGAGCTATTGTCAGACATTTAAAACTCCAAGAATTAATTCAATCCCGTGGACTTTTCCCTTGTCATTCCTCCATCCTGCCACTATAGCTATCATCCTTCTTCCCTTCCTCCAAAATTATTACAATAGTCTTTCATAGCATTTCAGCATTTCATAGCATTTCAGCATTTCAATGCATTTTAGCATTTCAATGCATTTCAGCATTCCTATGTGCAATACAATTAAAGATGTATTTCTAGAAACAATACAAAAGCCCAAATTTTATTTGATTTAACAGACATTAAATCATATTTCAATAAAAATGGTCTGAACAAACCTAACATAAGGAAAAAGGAATTTTAAAATCTGTATATGTTCACCATTAAAAATAGGTGTTCAGTTCAGTCACTCAGCCGTGTCCGACTCTTTGCGTAGACTTCAGCATGCCAGGCCTCCCTGTCCATCACCAACTCCTGGAGTTTACTCAAACTCATATCCATTGAGTTGGTGATGCCATCCAACCGTCTCATCCTCTGTCGTCCCCTTCTCCTCCTTCCTTCAATCTTTCCCAGCATCAAGGTCTTTTCAAATGAGTCAGCTCTTTGCATCGGGTGGCCAAAGTATTGGAATTTCAGCTTCAACATCAGTCCTTCCAATGAATATTCAGGACTGATTTCCTTTAGGATGGACTGGTTGAATCTCTTTGCCTTCATTACACTTGAAAATTTTAGTTGTTTCACTTTTGTAACTTAAAAAATGTTAATAGTAAAACAGTGATTCCCTTTTAGAGACTTATATACATATATAATAGTTTAAGAAACAAAGTTTTTATCAATACTTACTGTTTTTAATGTCACAAATGTACTTACTTATGCTTGCTGATTTATCCATTCTAGGTTGGATTAATGACAACAGTATCCTAGGGTATAATGTATAGCTAAAATATTTCTATATTTTGTGTTAATTACATTTGTTGGAGTAAAGATAGCTTTCAGAAATATGTGAAAGAAAAGAAGAAGAGATTTCAAAGCAACTCTGACATGCTAAGGATATTCACATATCATTTATTTAAAAAGAAGTATATGATGCTATATTTTAAACATTCATCTTTAATTTTTAGCAATTGCTAGTTCCAAAAATCTGTCCTATAAAATTTTAATTAAACTCAAGTTGTCTGTCAATGAAAGAAAGATTCTACATCCTTAATTAGTTAACTAGTCTATTTTTGGAGAGATACATACATGTATGTGTGTGTATGTGTGTATATATATATATATATATATAGTGGTAAAGAACCTGCCTGCCAATGCAGGAGACAGAAAACATGTGGGTTCGATCCCTGGGTCAGGAAGATCCCCTGGAAGAGGGCAGGGCAACCCACTCCAGTATTCTTTTCTTGCCTGAAGAATCTCATGGACAGAGGAACCTGGAGAGCTACAGTACCCAGGATCACAAAGAGTTGGACATAACTGAAGTGACTTAGCACATGTGCATGTGTGCACGTGTGCACACACACACACACACATATATGGTAAAAATATTTTGACAAATTTATAAACAAAAATGTTCAGTGATAACTATTTCCAAATGTGCAAGATCAAGATTATCTCCTACTTCATTGACAATTGTGTTAAATTATAAAATAGAAGACTCTTAAGAATCCCATGGATTCATTTTGATATTTGGCAAAACTAATACAATTATGTAAAGTTTAAAAAAAAAAAAAAAAGAATCCCTTGGACTGCAAGGTGATCAAACCAGTCAATGCTAAAGGAAATCGATCCTGAAAACTCATTAGAAGGACTTATGCTAAAGCTGATGCTCCAATACTTTGGCCAACTGATAAAGAGCTGACTCATTGGAAAAGACCCTGATGCTGGGCAGGATGAGAAGGTGGCAACAGAGGAAGAGATAGTTGAATGGTATCACTGGCTCAATGAATATGAGTTTGAGTAAACTCAGAGACATAGTGAAGGACAAAGACGCCTGGTATGCTGCAGTCCATGGAGTTGCAAAGAGTCAGACACGACTAAATGACTGAACAACAACAGCATGCATCAACTTGAAGTAAAAACTACTTGCTATGTTACTCTTTCCATACATCTCACCCTCTCCTCCCCTCTCCCCATCTCCAAAGTCTATTCTTTATGTCTGAGTAACATGGAAACTTACATTACCCTATGTAAAATAGATAGCCAACAGGAATTTGCTGTATGGCTCAGGAAAATCAAACAGGGGCTCTCTATCCACCTAGAGTGGTGGGATGGGGAGGGAGATGGGAGTGAGGTTCAAAAGGGAGGGGATATATGTATGCTGATGCACGATACTGGATGCTTGGGGCTGGTGCACTGGGATGACTCAGAGGGAGGAGGGTTTAGGATGGGGAACATGTGTATACCTGTGGCAGATTCATGTTGATATATGGCAAAACCAATACAATATTGTAAAGTTAAAAAATAAAAGAAAAGAAAAAAGAAAAAAAAAAGGGCGGGGATATATGTATACCTGGGTGATCCATGTTGAGGTTTGACAGAAAACAACAAAATTCTGTAAAGCAATTATCCTTCAATAAAAAATAAATTAAAAAAACAAAACTAAACTAATTGCTAACTTGATTTGTTCTAATGTTGGATTTTTATACTATGGATGTCCCAGTCCCTAAATATGGCGCACTGTTGTGAAATTGTAAAGTGATCCTCAATCTACCTTCTTCACATAATATTTACTTTCAAATATATTTCTTTACACCATTGTACGCAAACAAAGCTTAATTGTTGAGAATGTTATTACTTCACTAGTCAGTATATCTGTGCACCTTGCACAGTGTGCTCTTGCACATCTCCGTCTAGTCATTACTTAAAAAGAGCAAACTCAACACATACTTATGACTGAACTAGTCTTCATTTCTTAGGAATTTCTTTCCTCTTATCTCTTGGATGACTTCCACTGCCATGTTCAGAAAAGCTGTGGCTATTCTCAACAAGATATCTAATGAAACTTATTTTACCATCAGTATTTTATCACCGAAAACAATAAAAAGTTTACCACTGTTACTTAAGTGATAAGCTGTAGATTTAGAAAAGGCTTGTTTCAATTAAAATTATTGCAAAGTAACAACAAAATTAATGCTCACTTTTTTTCAGATTGGTTTGTACTTTCGGCTTACCATTGATAACTTAAAATATCATCCCATGTGACACAGTCTTACTGCATCTGTATCTTAGGTGAGTTGCCATTTTGTTCAGTGGTATCTGAACATGACTATAGCTGGGTTAAAAGTGTGAATGGAGTATGAATTTCAAATTATTATAAAAGCTTTCAAATGCTCCCTAGTGATATTTGTTCTTATCACAAACTATGGATGATAATCTGTGAATTAGAAGTGGTTTGTGGACTTCACTGAGCATTAGAGGATGTATGCTGCAACAGGGAATAACAGCACAAAAAACAAAGACACCAGACACACGAAGATCCAGAATAAATGAAGTTACAGGAAACAGCTGAGAAGCAGGCATAAATCGGACTTCCAAATTGGACAGGGACAGAGGACTCAGGGAAGAAGTTGAAAGGGAAAAAAGAGAAACAGTTGTATTGCTGGCTTACTGAAACTTTTGACCATGTGACAGAGAGTATTCAAGCATCTTTTTAATGCACTTGGAGAGCCTGGGAAGCATTAATGGTAATGACAGAAAATCATGAAAGCAAATTAAAAAGACACAATTATTAGCAGCAGGAAAAACAAAAGTCAGTCATGCTTAAAATGATCCTAATAAAAGTATGATATAATTGCTTTGGAGGATGTAAAGAAAGGGATGCAGGGCATAAGGGATGTAAGAATGTTTCTTGTTTTCCAATAGAAAGTTATTAGATAATATCTAAGAATTATAAATCAAAAGCCAACAGGAAAAGTTATTATTTGGAATTCTGGAGTTGGATGAAAGAGTGAACTGCTATAAGAATTGTCAGTAGTTACTTCTGGAGAGCAGCATGCAGAATAGAAGTGGAGTAGGAGACTTCTGATTTCAGGATAAGGTTTGTAAAATGATTTGACTGTGAATCTCTATACATATGTAAAATAATTTGATGAAAGATACTCTCCTAATTTAGTATTTTTATTCTTAACTGTATAAAAATTTTGATCTACTAAAAGATCTCTTTTACAAAGTTTGTTCTAAATATGTGTATATGTCAATGATATTAGAATATTAGATATAACCATGATTAACTGCTTAAAATTACTCAGTTATAATGACTATATCTAATATTCTATAATCATTTTAAGCCATTCTTAAAACTTTAAAAATTTTACCTGAAAAATAAATTAGTTCTCATTCCATGAAATTTTTGTGCTTAAAGCTCAAGAATTTTCACGTTTTAAATGGATTATTTTGTTTTGTGCTTATGATGAAAACTGTTTCAGAAGACTTCAAATTATCTTTTTAGAAACTTGTCTCACCTCTGAGCAGAGAAACCCATGTCCTTTAGAGGGAAAGCATTTGTACTAATTTTAAGCAAAAAGAAATGAGGTTAGAGTGGAAAGTATTTGGCAATGATAAAATTTAGCCCTTGCCAGAATTACAATTATTGGGCTCTAAGTTTGTGAAATTTCATACTTTCATGCTTAACATGAAATATAATGATATTTGAATTTTGTTGTTTAGCCGCTAAGTGCAACCCCGAGGACTGTAGCCCGTCAGGCTCCTCTGTCCATAGAATTCTCCAATTCTGGAGAATTCTCCAGGTAAAATATTGGAGTCAGTTGCCATTTCCTTCTCCAGGAAATCTTCCAAATCCAGGAATTGAACCCGCATCTCCTGTGTGCATTGCAGGCAGAGGGTGGCCCATTCTTTGAATACATATGTTAAATTTCATATTAAAGCAAGTAGAAACATAGATAAACTTGTCTTCATTAACTTGCTAACAAATTCTGACAAAATCTTCATTGAGGTTTTTTTCATTATTATTTTCATTACGAAGATAAGAAAAGCTTGAGACAAAGAGCTTAAACCTGGAATAAATTCCATTCTGTTTAACAACCTGAAACATTTTCTTGGGAAATTCCTATTTCAGCCACATGATCCTCGCTTGTTCTTTAGTCCTCCATAAACCATGACCCTTCAGGGATTCCTATCCTAATGAAAAGTTACTCTCTGGTTGCAATTTAGGATCTCCAAAATTCCCATTGGAAATGTTATTTGAGTTGTAGAGAGAGGGGTGCCTGGAAAAAAATTCACAAAAAAAGTCCCCTTGAATTGTTCTGGAGCAAAATAATACCTATGTTTAAAATGGAAAAGAGTTTATTTTCCTCCACAATAGCAATGTTCCAGGTAAATCATGTCCTCTGTCTGAAGATTCATTGTAGGGTTCTCATTGACCTGGAAGCAATTCAATCTATAGGGATCAAGGCTGGGGGTGGGGAGGTGGGGTAGGCAGAGAAATACGTCATAAAAGCCAATTTATGACATTAGTTATCCATTCCTGAAATGAGTGTGCAGTTGCAATCAGGTTAATATGAATACCAGGATCACAGAGTAGCATAAGGAGGCCATATGGAAGTCAAGAGACAGAACATCCTGTTTTGCCAGGATCTTATCATGACAGGTAGATTTTAGTATTAGCCCAATTTGGCAATATACAGTGAAAATGAAAACTTCTTTTCTACTGGCCACCTTCCTAAACCACTGTCTCCCTCCTCAACACATTGCCTAACCCCCTGTTTCTGTGGAGTTCCTGAAGCCTCTGGGTTCAGGTTCACCAATTCAGTCCCTACATCCTGTTATGATGAGCCACAGGGAGCATACCAAGAAAGAGGTTAAAGATCCTTCTGATCCCACTTAATTCCCAGTCTTTGAGTTACTCCAACCAATAGCTGATCTCATTCAATCCCACCCCAATGCAAATATCAGACAAAATTCTTCAGTACAATGTTCTCAAAACCAAACTCACTTTTCTCTCTAAGATCTGCTTTATTTCCCATTCCTTTAGTATGTGAAATCAAATTCTAACAAATCACGCAAAATAAAATCTTAAGATTTTCTTTGACTCCTCATTTTCCTTTTCTATTTTTGGAAATATCTATTTATTTGTCTTAGTTGTGGGTCAGGTCTTAGCTGCTGCACACAGCAGGACCTTCATTGTGTCATGTGGGATATTTCGTTGTGGCTCGGAGGCTAAATAGTCCTGGTGGGCGGGCTTAGGATGTAATTTCCCCTGTCACCCCTTGCCTAAACCTCTTCAAAAGTTGCCTTTGACCTACAAGAGACTGATGTACATGTTTTTCAATATCTCCATTATAATTTGATCCCCACCTTCCTTTTCTCTGTTATCTCTTGCATCCTCTTTCACATAATCAGCATCCATGCTAAACTATTTCTAATTGTCATGCCCCACGTGATGCTTTTTGCATCAATGCTTCACCTGACATTAATTGCTCTCCTTGGAATGCTCCGTTATCACCTGTATAAAAGTTCTTGCTGTTGTTCAGTCGCCATGTCTGACTCTTCATGACCCCAGGGACTGCAGCATGCCAGGCTTCCCTGTCTCTCACCACCTCCTGGAGTTTTCCCAAGTTTATGTCCATTGAATCAATGATGTCATCCAACCATCTTAAGTTCTACTTGTCCTTAAAGACTCAGGAAACTTTCTGCTTCTCACTTTTACCTCAAGTCCTATAGCATTTACCTACAGATTTAATGATTTTCTTCCTTGCTCCGTGTTCTTCTTCTCCATAGAAGACTCATTACTTCTACCTGTGGCCCAGGTATATCCCGCTCTTCACTGTGATCTGGTCTCTGAAATTATTTCTTGCTTTATGCATCAACATGATGGCCAACTCCATTGGGCATTTCCTTTTGGCCTCCAAATGTGATCTCCTCTTTCAAAAATTTTAAAAGTCTTTCCTTTGCCTCACTTGCATCTTCTTTCTCTGTTTTATCACCACAAATTTTGGAAGGGTAAGCAGGAATTTCTGCTGCAATCCTCTCACCTCCTACTTATTCCTCAGCCCTTTGTAGTCATTTCAAATGGCAAATACAATTAAAACTGCGGTCGCAAAGTCACCAATTATCTGCTGATTTTAAAACCAAAGATTACATTTGTGTCCTTATCCTATCCAATCCCCTTGAAATAATCAAGTCTAATGCATATCTCTGAAATTCTCTTTAATGTGGTTCAATGACAGTTCACCATTCGGTGTCTACTCCTGTGTATACTATTATTCCCTCTCTTACTTTTTCACCTGTTCCTCTCCTACTTGTCCCATGTACAGGAACCCTTCCCACAAAGTAACTGTCCCTCTCCTTTTCTTGTTCTTTTCTTACAATGTAGCTACAAACTTCACTTCTCTACAAATAAAACCCCAAAACATATTGGTTCACTTTCCTTGTTCTTACTCTACTGCATTTCAATTCTATGTCTCTAATTACTTTTTGAGACTCTCCCAAATTCAATAAGTATAAAAAGAACCTAATCAATTCTCATCTTGTTCTTTCCTGGAATGATCTTGTGCTCCTGTGTCCCCCACAGCACTGGAGCCTTAAGTTTATCTTTTTTGTTTGTTTGTTTTAAGATCAATTTTATTTATTTTTTTTTTTTAGGGTTCTAATAGGGTTTTATTATTATTTTTTTTAAATATTTTTTATTTTCCCATCCTGAACCCTCCTCCCTCCTCCCTCCCCATACCATCCCTCTGGATCGTCCCAGTGCACCAGCCCCAAGCATCCAGCATCGTGCATTGAACCTGGACTGGCATCTCGTTTCATACATGACATTTCACATGTTTCAATGCCATTCTCCCAAATCTTCCCACCCTCTCCCTCTCCCACAGAGTCCATAAGACTGTTCCATACATCAGCGTCACTTTTGCTGTCTCGTACACAGCGTTATTGTTATCATCTTTCTAAATTCCATATATATGCGTTAGTATACTGTATTGGTGTTTTTCCTTCTGGCTTACTTCACTCTGTATAATAAGATCAATTTTAATTTTATTTTATTTTTAAACTTTACAATATTGTATTAGTTACTTTCTCTTTGCCCTCCACATCTAGATGATCCACTAGAGATGTCAATTCTATCCCACAGTGGCTCCTGAATAATTTTTATCCCTTTCATTCTTGTTGCCATGACATTGGTTAACATCTCTCTTTTAAGTCCCTTAAAAGATGCCTCATTGGTATCCTTTCTTGCCAGTCCATTCAGTACATGGAATGTACAGTCCATTCCCCAAACCTTTCTAAAAGCCAAGATCTGTCCACATCACCTGCAAATGTGCTTTGCTTTCTTCTTGCTAACAAAATAAGTTTAAGATACAATTTAGTAGAAAAACCCATTGAGGTGTAACAATTGTCATAATCTGAATCAATTGTTTTCCAGCCTTAAGTTTTCCAACTATATCTCAAAACTCCTAGAAAAGCAGTTGTTTCAGAACTTGATCAGCACACTTCCATTTTATTTCTCTGTAAATAATAATGAGACACTTGATATATATTGGATATTATGCTGTGTCCCAAAGAAACAAAATGATTGAGACAAAAACATTCCATACTATTCATAGAGATCTTAGTCCTGGTGCAGAAAAATTAAAATATTATACACTATTGAGTAAGTAAAATGAAAGTGTGCTACATGTTATGCTAGAGGAAGCGTAAGATTCTGAAGTGTACATAGTAAGACACCTTACCTCATACTCTTGGTGGTAATAGTGGGTCTATGCTGGGCAGGAAAGTTGGTTGCAAAAGTAGGCACTCTTTAAACTGGGTGGGAGCATAGATGAGTGGGCTGACTCCTGGCAAGAGAAAATGACCACATGCAATATAAAAATTAAAAATGTTCAGTACAGTATCACCCAGAATATAAGGAGGGGAATGCTGACTATGATGGAGCTGGTAGAGTAAGAAACACCTGATAATAAAATTACTTGTAAACCAGAACAGGAGCTTTGGACCTTATGCAGTAAGCAGCTGGAAGTCTGACAGGATCATATTTATATTGGAAAAAATCATTCTGGATGCAGTATGAAGAATTAGAAAGAAAAGGTTAGAGAAAGTGAGAGCATTTAGTAGCTGTTGCTGAAATTCTTGGGAGCAATTACATTGGTTTTCATTAATTCTTTGTTATATGGAAGGAATAAGGTGGATTGGTTTAAAAAATGTTACATGCAATCATGCTAAGACGTTTCAGTTGTGTTTGACTCTGTGAAACCCTATGGACTGTAGCTTGCCAGGCTCCTCTGTACTTGGGATTCTCCAAGCCAGAATACTGAAGTGGGTTGCCATGCTCTCCTCCAGGGTATATTCCCAACCCAGGGATTGAACCTGCATCTCCTGTATTGGCAGGTGGGTTCTTTACCACTGAGTCATCAGGGAAGCCCAAAAAAATTGTTAAGAGGAATGAAAATCAGGGTTTAGTGACTTCATTATTGTTGGTGGTGGCTCAAACTGTAAATAATCTGCCTGCAATGTGGGAGACCTGGGTTTGATCCCTGCATTTGGAAGATTCCCTGGAAAAGGGAACAATTACCTACTCCAGTATTCTGGCCTGGAGTATTCCAAGGACAGAGGAGCCTGGCAGGATAAGGTCCAAGGGGTTGCAATAAGTCGGACACCACTGAGCAACTTTCACTTTCACTTATTGTTGGTGATCGATGATTAAGTAGTATGGATGATGATCAGTGAGGAGCAGATTTATGTCTGGAACTCTAAAAAAGGAATAGGACCTGAGAAGTATTGTAGAGTTGAAATTCTCTAGCATATCAGTTCAGTTCAGTTCAGTCGCTCAGTCGTGTCCAACTCTTTGCGACCCCATGAACTGCAGCACGCCAGGCCTCCCTGTCCATCACCAACTCCCGGAGTTCACTCAAACTCATGTCCATCGGGTCAGTGATGCCATCCAGCCATCTCATCTTCTGTTGTCCCCTTCTCCTCCTGCCCTCAATCCCTCCCAGCATCAGAGTCTTTTCCAATGTGTCAACTCTTTCCATGAGGTGGCCGAAATATTGGAGTTTCAGCTTCAGCATCATTCCTTCCAAAGAATACCCAGGACTGATCTCCTTTAGAATGGACCGGTTGGATCTCCTTGCAATCCAAGGGACTCTCCAACACCACAGTTCAAAAGCATTAGTTCTTCAGTGCTCAGCTTTCTTCACAGTCCAACTCTCACATCCATACATGACCACAGGAAAAACCATAGCCTTGACTAGACGGACATCACTAGCATATAGGTTTAGCCCTGGAGAAAGAAATGGCAACCCACTCCAGTACTCTTGCCTTAAACATCCCATGGACGGAGGAGCTTGGTGCAGGCTACTATCCATGGGGTAGCAAAGAGTCGGGCACGACTGAGCAACTTCACTTTCACTTTCACTTTCAAAACTATGGAAGTAGATGAAATTGCTCAGGGCAATTGCATAAAATGTGTATAGAACCTGAGAGGACCTGTGGGGATTCCAACCTTTCAGGCAAGGAAAAAAGAAGAGAAGGGTGGTCCTAGGAACAACAGAGACACTTATTCATTAAGAAAGAAGTCAGAAATGTCAAACACAGCCCACAGGAGAATTAAGGTTACTTTTTGAGGGGGAGGGAGTATTGAGTGTGAAGCGTATCACTAGTGAGTTGATGAAAGCACTTTCAATAGATGTGTTGAGGGAGGTGACATTGCTCTCTTTATTTAACCTGTCCACATGTCCATCTCTTGAGTGGGCCAACTTGGCTGCAGCTCTGACCTTGCTCTGGGTGGTGGTTGTAGAGTGGAGAAGAGATCACAAGCTATTATTTCTACACATTATTTCTCTTTTGGAGCACAGGTGCAAGTCAATTTTGACATTTCTGTCTATTGGAATCCCAAATACACTATGAAAGATGGCAACAGCAAAGCCTCCTTTCAAGTGTGATTATCCTGGCCTTCCTGTTATAGCTTGTGGTCCCCAACCCCACACGTCTGTAAGTGCCATCTCTTCTCTGCTGAAACTCCGTTAAATTTCAAGAAACAGATCAAATATCACTTCCTCCTAATGACATCCTCATTTCATAAGGGTATTATTGCTCTTCGGTATTCCCAGAGGATTTTGTATATAAAGTCCAAGTGTTTAAAACATTCTGCTTCATAACAGAGTAATAAGGTATTTAACTCTTGTTTATGGAATTGAATTGAAATGTATATATAACATTGTGTGTCTGATTACAATGAATTATTTTAAGTCCAGACATTTTTTTATGATGGTGAATCCATTTTTGTAGAGAAAACAAAATTATAAGATACTTGAAATTGCCTTCACTCCTTTCTTACACTGTCTCTTTGCCACCCTATGGACTTTAGCCCACCAGGCTCTTCTGTCCATGGGATTCTCTAGGCAAGAATACTGGAGAGGGTTGCCATGGCCTCCTTCAGGGATCTTCCCAACCCAGGGATCAAATCAATGTCTCTTATGTCTCTTGCATTGGCAGGCAGGTTCTTTACCATAGCACCACCGGGGAAGCCCCTTTCTCACACTGGGAAAGAATAGTACTGAATCAAGCAGAGTTCTACTTGAGCTGGTGTCTGAGTTAGGCTTAGCTAAAACTTTTTTGATTCAGAGGAGAGACACAGACTCCATACACAATACTTAGAGACTATAATCTGAGAGCAGCATTCCAAAAATATACAATAATTTTGGGTCCACCTATAAATTGGGTTTACTTTGAATAGGCAGATTACATCTTATGACAAATAAGAGAGTTGCTACTGGGAGCAATGGTCTAATTTCACCATCTTCACCTAAGCAAAGAAATTCTAATCTAGCGCTTACATGGGTTTTATGTTTCCTGTGAATCTGTCTTTAAAAGGTATATTTTTATCACTATAATCTGAGATCTAAAAAAGTTATGTTTAGTACTTTAAGATGATTATTTCCAATGTAATGTCAGATTTGTAATATGGTTTCATTTCTGCAGTAAGTTCACATTTGAAATAGATATACATTTTCAAGTGTCAAATGATTTCTCAGTGTTCATGAATATCATAAAGCTTGAATAGCAAATAAAATTTTATAACTTAATAATGTAGCCAATAGCCTTAAAGAAATTGTGAATTTCAGGATTATTTTTCTTTCTACCCAAAATGTTGCCTATCTGTGAGCAAACTGATACTTGGCTGAAGACTTGGTGAGAATAACTAACACTGGAAAGTGTTAAGAACTCTTGAAATGTGCCCGTGCTTTAAATGCCATTTCACCCCATTCCTCTTCCTACCAGACAGAGCATAGAGCAAATCATATGATGGATGGCCAGTTTAGATTCATAATTCATCACAGTTAGAAGGACTTATAATGGTGTATTTTCAAACTCAGTGAAAATGCTCAAACAGTTCAACATCCCATTCAATAGAGTCAGTGATAATATAATGGAATGTTTTCTTCAGTATATTCAGTGAAGCACGGTAAGGGCTAAGGTCCAATTATTTCTTATGGTGATGGAGGTGGGGGCATCATCACAGATGGAAAAGAGGACATGAATCAAATTTGTGTTCTCTCCAATAGAATGTGTGTGTGTACATCTGAGGGGGCAGTGATTCTAGGGAAAAATCTATCTTTAGGTATTAAAAATGGTTCAAAGTTCCCTAAGTGTTACCCAAAGGAAGAAGTGTCATTGGAAAATCATCACTGCTTTATGTTAGGGTTACGATAATGCCTTTAATAAATAAGTTCTCTGTTATTGATACTTTAAGCAGACTATTAAGCAAAAATCTAATAAAGTGGAATCATTTCTTTAGGGAGGAGGGCATGGCAACCAGTCCAGTATTCTTGCCCGGAGAATTCCATGGACAGAGGAGCCTGGCGGGCTATAGTCCATGGGGTCGCACATGACTAAAGCCACTTAGTGCACACACACACACACACACACACACATTTCTTTAAGACTAACAGTGAAACTTTACTTATATTGGTTTACAATTGAAAATAATGATAAATGTTTTAGACATTTTTTGAAAACAGTTCATTAAGAGTTTTCCAAGAATAATTTTTTTTCGTGTGTTTAAATTCACTGCCAAAATATTTGGGACTGGACACCTGGGGCACTTGCTTCCTCCTTGGGCTCAGGCTTCCTTCTCATTTCCCATAGTGTTGACCCAATCAGTTCCATCTGTTATAGCCATAACCCAAATGTGGCCAAATTCGAAGAGAAAAAACTTGGCATCATTGTCCACAGCTTCACTTCCTGCTTCATTGACCTCACTCCATGGTGCCCCTCTAAAGCTCCATCGTTTCAAGGAGCTCAAGCATTCCTGATCTCCCTCTGTCTTTCTTTGATAAGTTGCTAGTAGTATTCAGTCATTTAGGGCTTATTGTGAATTTTATTTTACAGGTACTTTTCCAATGTCTTTGCATTTTACCCAAGCTCTGAGTGAAGCATGAATGGCCCTGCCTTCCATTAGGGGATTTCCAGGCATCAGTGTCTTCAGGTAAGAACGTGATGGTACTTTCCTGGACCTCAGAAATCGCATAGAACAGGCCTGCCCTACCTCTTAATCTTTCTATGAACATTCAGGGCTGTGTGACCCAGGATTCTCAGTGGCTATTGTCTGCTTTAAATTTTAGCCCTTCTATGTTTCTTCAGTTAACTTTGATAGCTTCTCTGTGGTCTGTACATTATATAAAAAACTATGCTTTTCTGTTTATAGCTATATCCATACATATTTGGGGGGAAGATCTAAGCTTTTCTTGTAATGAACCTTCCCTTTGAGTCTATTTGTTCCCATTATTCCCACTTAGCTGTGTTTTAAGGGACGAAACCAACCATTAGATCCAACATGGACCCAATTACAGGGTCTTTTCTCCTGTTTTTAAAAATATGTGCACAGAATTTTTATGAGCTTCACCTCTGTGACTACTGGGCTCACGATTCTGCTGAAGCCACAGTTATTTTGCAAGTCAGTGAGGACTTCTCCAGCCCTGGGTTGGAGTTGTGCTGGTAACTTTGCTCTAAATTCCCAATTTAATGGCAAAAAACATGGATGGAAGACAGAGGAGCATAAATCTTGCAAGTTGCTTTTCAGAGACCAGCCAGAACTAGCCCTAGACGAAGACAGTGTATGCTGCCGGCGGCTGTATTCACTTCAATCTGATTTCAACAAGTAAGCCGCTAGCCAGGGGAGCATTAGAAGGTAAAAGGGGATCAACCAGTTGTTAATCCAGTTGTGACTTTGGTTTTGGGTTCCTTTCTTCAAACGGCCAAGCTGTGCGTTGCTTTGTGATTGACTGCCTTTGTCCTGACAGAGCTTCTCGTTTTGTACCTTTCACCATTGTTTTTGGCCACAGACCAAGCCTCACATCTTCTGGTCATAGAATTCCTTTCTACAGGCTCCACTGCAGGCCAAGGCCTCCGGGTAACCCGAGACGCCTCGATTTCCCTGCAGACAGCACATTAAAGGGAGGTCTGTTGGCCAGCTGCGGGAACAGGTGTTTTTCTCCTTTCATTCACACCCGCCCCCATTTATTTGTCTGAAGAATTCCCTTTCTCGGGTTGTTCACAAATGCTGAAGGAATTGGACAAATTGTATAGGCGTTAGAGTCTGCGATTAAAACACTTCACCTGCTTGGCAGCAGAGCCGGTAAACAATGCTACCAGACGCAGCACACCATGATTCCGTTGTTTAGCTTGCTGCTTGCTAATGAGCAGGAGGGGACTGGGCACCTTGGAGGCCCCTGCACCATGTGTTTACAGACTCAGATTCCACCTCTGCTCTTTGGAGAAGGCTCGTTCATGCTGCTTTCTGAGAAACTGGAGAAGTAAAGTCAATGCTATGATTATTGTCTTTTTTTTTTTAATACGCAGAGCAGAGCCATGAAAGCCTGAACTGGTTTAGTCCTCTTACATTTAATGTTGGTCAGGTAATCCAGATCACTTTTTTATAACTCTGTTGTATAGACGGGGAGGGTCAAATATCACAGTGAATATTACAGACCACATTTACTTCAGATATGTCCTTGGAGATTGTTGTGATTTTCTTTGGAGAATGAGCTTATAGGTTGAGTGAGCTGTGGATATGTGGTCTTTCTAGTACAGATCACCATGCCCCATTATTACCTCACTCAATGGTAAATTGAAGTTTCAGGATTTCGTTTCTCTTCCTTATCTGAAATTTGGCTGTAAAAAATCCCTCTTTGAATTGCCTTAGCACTTTTTCACAAGCCACATCTCACATATAACTCTCTGTGTCTTCTCACAGACCCAAAAACTAGGTTTGAGTCACTCTAGTTTTTCTCTCCATTGCAGGATTTAGGGTAAATAAAAATACTTTTCAGAATTAAAGATTTTTTAATACAAAAGAATATTATAAACAATTAGCATATTATTTTTTATGTCAGTAATATATTAATAGTAAATGCTATGCAACTATGAGACTACCAGGCTGACTGTGAGTTCATTTAATTCCATCCTGTCATTCAGAAGTCTGTCTTTTAAGTTGTTTGGAATGGGATATGGGCCACGTAGAAGAGAATATCCCTTTCCCCATCTTCTAAAATTCTGGGAAGCTGCTCCTTAAAGAAAATGGTACAGTCTTCATTTAAATGCCCTCAGATTGTTGCCGTCTTTGGACTCTCCCTTCCTTTCTTCAGGCAGGGAATCAAATAAGCCAGGCTTATGAAGCCAAGATTTCATAAATGGATTCCCACCATACTGTTGCTTTTGGCCTTTTGAAAACACTTGTCTTTACCGTGCTTGCAAACCCCTCAGGCTGTTACAAAATGCCCTGTGTTTCAGCCATAAATTGCCAGGCATGTTCTGAGCAAGCTGAGTTCCTCAAGGCCTCGGTGCTTTTGCACATGTCCTTTCTCACGTGTGGGCTTCTTCCTCATGCTCTCTTTTCCATTTTTTCACTTGGTGAATTCCCACTTTTCCTGTAGCCCTAAAATCAAGCCTCTTCTCATTTGAGAAGACTTCCTGACATTTCTTAAGCAGAGCTAGACACTTCCTTCTTTCTTGCTCTCTTTCCCACACCTCATTAGGTCATGTGTCACATGATTTTTGTGACCCTGAACTGGACTCTGAGTTCCTTGATGGACTGTATCGTACTTATCTTTGTGGACCTAAGTCTTTCTTTACACCCTTCCCTCTGATCGCCCATGCTACTGCCTGGCAAAGTCCAGGTGCTTTTGCTTTTATTTTGAGCAAAATAGGTTCTCAGTTAATATTGATGAAATGAATGCATAAACATAGCTAAACTTATAATTTATCTTGAGAAGTTGGGGGGATGAATGCAACCTCTAAAACTAGGAAAGGTACTTGAAAAAGGGAAACTGCTAACTTCAGTTGCTTGTGTTCTGGGACTTAGTACCAATTGGCTAAAATGAACTAAGTCATACATTTCATCAAATTCTTTTCTTTTCCATCTATTTACTGTTTCTCTGTTCAGGAGGGGCACATGATAAGCAAGGCAATGTGAGAAATTCAGTGTGCATCCTTCCCTACCCACCCCTCCAAACAACTGTGATCATTGTCCATTTTATTTTGCTGTTTCCTTATTTACAAGTATTTAAAAAGACTGATCTTTGCTTTAAAATAAAATCAGAATTAATATATTGGTGCACCATATATAAATATCAACGAGCACATTCTTTTTCTTTTCTTCTTTTTTTTTTACTGTGTGAAAAGTAGTTATTTCTGATCCCATGATCTTCTTCTTGTGCTAATGGATAGACCATCTTTCTCTTTTTAAAATTTCAAATCATCTCATAGAGTTACAGGCAAATAGTTCTAGACGAGGCTCTGAGCACTTAAAAAAAAAATCCTCAAAGCAATCATACAATGGAGTACAGCAGAAGAAAAAAGATTCAGAGTGGTTGAATAACTTGCCCCAAAATCCCACAGCTGGTAAGTGACAAATGTAGAATTCAAGCCCACTCAGGCTGGGTCCAGAATCAAAGCATGATAAACTATCTCTTCTTCAGAAGTCAACTCTATTGCTGTATGAAGGAAAAACTATTTCAGGGAAGGAAATGGAACAGTTAGAAGAATCTCTTACAAATACCCCAGAAAAGAATAAAGACAACAGGAAAGTAATAATATGACTTATAGTGCCAGACTCTTGATAAACTTTTGATTATTTGTGCAGTTTTTGCCTTAGACTAAATAATTCAATATTTCCTGAGATAAAGAACAGTTTCTGTACCTTGGTGGCAATCTGATTCCTTAACCCATGTAGAAGACCATGGTATATGGCCTAACTGCATGAGAGTTTTAAGTCAAGATACATAGTAAAACTATTTTTGTTATTGGTGTTTTACTTTTTCCTTCTTGCTTGGAAAAAATTAAAATTTCAAGCTATTTATAAAGTTCATTTTCCCTAGAGTCAGAGGTCACAAAGATAAATATTAACTGTCAGAAAAGCCACAAATGAAGGTGACGTTCTTTTATAATGGTATCTGAGAAGAAAAGCTATCAGGTTGAAAGCCAATAATCCAGAATTTTTTATTGCAAGTCTACTGAGATGTTCAAACTTGAATGTGGCCCGTGATTTCTGAAAGGTAGCTCTGTTTCATGGAGGATCTAGCAGAAATTTCCATTCATGTTGAGTGGAAAACCCAAAAGGGAGTGTTCCATGGAGCTCAGAATCTGGCAATAAAAGATTTACTTTGTGTGAGGAAGACTAGAGTGTCTTTCCCATTGCTGATTTATTAATTGGTTTATTAAGAAAGTCCTACATTGTTAATATTTCAGCACTCACTTGAATATAGTTATAAATTCCTAGGTAGAGAACCCACAAATTACATATGGACACTCCAATATCCATCAAATAGTGTTTTGCATCTATCTAGTCATTTCCTAAGAAATAGTATTGTGCCTAATTTGAGTAAAACACTGTGTTTTTATTTTATTTTTAAATTTACACATTTCTAAGATGATAAAGTATGAATTTACAGGGAAAATATTATACTCCCCTTTGAAATAAGCTTGTCAAAATCTATGGCATGAAATGTTCCCATTTATGAGAGGATTACTCTAGTAGTATTCACTCACTGATGAGATTTCTTAGCACCATTATATAACTGAATAAATTACTCTCCATGCATAGCCTAATATCTTGTAGTCATAACTCTTAAATATTTTTCAGATCTTTTGGTAAGATTATCAAGTTCAGTATTTTGGTAATGGATAGAATTTTACTTGAACTGTCTTAAAAGTATCTCTTTTCATAGGAAAATAGAGAAAAGCTATAGCAATGAAAAGCATCTATTATGTAACACCCTAGGGGTGGATCCCTCTCCTGTAAACTAACTCAAATTTTCAGGAAGCTTAAATTCCTCCAATTCCATTTTAATGCCATTTCCCCCCTCCCCCCCCCATTCTGTTTCAGTGGCAATGAAGAACAGCTGGCCACCATTCTCTGTGATAATAACCTTCGTACAGTCAAAACTGGAGTGGTTTTGGACATGGTACTTATAAGAACATCTCCTTGCAAATGATGTATCCTTTTTGGTATTTTATCCTGTAAATAGCTAGATTCTTTATAGCCAACCCTTCCACTGACTATCAAATTTTAGCTCTGTTTAGTAGAATGCAAGCATTTTTCTCCCTCATCTATTCAGGAATGTCTTCTGAGAAGTTTTCACAATAAAATTTATTGTTTTTAATTTATGACATACAATGTAAGAAGAATGGAATGCTTTTCTGTTAGGATTTGCATTGATAATTACAGGTTACCATAGTGCTGGTCTACATTTTTTTTAAAACCAAATTTGCCAGATTCTGAAGTGAATATCAATAGGAAGGCTGAACACTTTTTTGCTGCAACAGATTGAGACCAATATCTGGTGGTGAAGACCTATCGCTGTTGGCCGGACCCTACTTCTAATTGGGAAGAAGGCAGATGCTAGCTTCTAGGGATATCAATCATTCCAAGTCATAGCCACACCCAAAGAAAGCTGAGGAAGTGATTCAGTCTTTCTGAGGTCATCTTTCCTATTAGTAGCAGGGGAGCCAAGAGTCTGAAAACACTCACATTTTGCTCTCTTTAGGAAAAAACAACATTGATTTTAGAGGCTTTTGTTAAGGAGGCCAGGGGGATTTTCCCAGCGAGGCACAGAGGAAGCTGGTTTGGGTTGGGAAGCCAGACATTTCTTGGCCTGAGTTTCTCACTTGAATGGGATTCCAGTGTGCCCCCTCCTCACCTCTCCAACCCCTAAGCAGCTTCAAGCTCCTCCTCCTCCCTTGGACCATATGGGGAAGCTGGCTCAGTGGCTGTTATTCTACTGCTCCAAGTTCACGCAGCTGTTCATTCCCTGCTTAATGTACCGGTAATTACAGCAATGTGCTCTTCTCTTTTTCCAATCATGTAACTTTTTCTAATGGAAAATTATTTGTTTTTAACAACGTCCACGCATTCTATTCTTTAATAAGAAAGGAGGTCTTCTGGAATCGAGAGATTAAATTCTCTACAAAAAACAAAAGTTTCTGTATCACTTTCCAGCTCCATAGGAGGGCTCAGTGGGACAAGCTGAAATTGAGGCGGGGGCACTTAAGTGAGTGTAACTAACTTGATATGAATAGGCCGGTTGGGAAACAAAGCAAACTCATAGCCTTCTGCACATGGAGGTGATGAAAGAATATTTTTTTTAAAATGAGAAACTGGGAAAAATCAAAAGTAGAAATTGAGCTCTGCTTTCATGATCCAAATTCAATATGCTCTCAAAAGATTTTTAAAACAAATATTTGAAGAGTTTTTCCACTTATCTTGGTTCTATCTTTCAGAGCTTGCAAATTTTTTGCTTTTATGTCTGGGATTGGGTGGGGACTTCAAATGACAGCAAGGAGAGCTTCTTTCCTTCCACCTATGCCAAGTTCACGGGCATAGATCAACATCTGTTTGCTCACACTGTCATTTGTGGATGAAATAATTCAGCCTTGGAATCTCTGCCCTCGTGTCTCCTTAAATGGCACTGGGAATCATCGTACACACACAAAAACCATTAATTTTTTCAAAGCAATAAATTTTCTACTCATTAGAAGGTTTTGTTTTGGGACTTTCATTTTAAAAACTTAATTAAGAAGCAGTTGTAGCAAAGAACACCAAGTCAAATCCTGTGTGTGGATAAAGATCCTAGTTCTGTACTACAGATAGAGCTGATCAAATCAGAAGGATGATAGCAAAATGAAAGTTTCTTTTATATGCAAATTCAAAATTTGATTGAGCTGAGAGGACCACAGACTATGATTGCAAATTGATGCCTCATTTGACAGTTTAAGGGTTTGAATCATTTGAGATTTAGTTACATCAAAAATTATAAGACATATATTCTGAGCCCCAAATCTTTTAGTGCTAAAATGTGTTGATATTTCCAAAGGGCTCTAATTTTATTACTTGAGTATTAGCTTTATGCTAAGGCTTCCTTCGGAGAAGGCAATGGCACCCCACTCCAGTACTCTTGTTTGGAAAATCCCATGGACTGAGTAGCCTGTTAGGCTGCAATCCATGGGGTCACTAAGAGTCGGACACAACTGAGCGACTTCACCTTCACTTTTCACTTTCACGCATTGGAGAAGGAAATGGCAACCCACTCCAGTGTTCTTGCCTGGAGAATCCCAGGGACGAGGGAGCCTGGTGGGCTGCCGTCTCTGGGGTTGCACAGAGTCGGACACGACTGAAGTGACTTAGCATAGCATAGGGCTTCCTTGGTGGCTCAGCTGGTAAAGAATTCACCTGCATTGTGAGAGACCTGGGTTCGATCCTTGGGTTTCGAAGATGCCCTGGTGAAGGGAATGGCTACCCACCCCAGTATTCTGGCCTGGAGAATTGACTGTATAGTCCATGGAATTGCAAAGAGTGGGACATGACTGAGTGACTTTCACTTTCAGCTTTATGCTAATAATGATTAGTAGCAAGATGATTGCTGGAAATCAGCTATCTTCTCCTCTATTCTTCTAAACTAGCCCATCCACCAACTCCTTACAAAAGTCTTTTGTTTTTTCCTTTGAGATTTTTTTTTCAGAAAGCACACAAAAGTGAAGAAATTTGACATTTTCAAATTGAAATTTAGAACTATATAATTTCTTAATTTGTACTAACTTTGGCAAAACAGTTGCTTTCCTTCAAGACCACAATAGCCACAGTAGCAGCATGACAGCATTTTTGTTCCTCTCAAGTCTGGCTAGAAGCTCCATGTGTGACAAACAACAATGAGAAAGACCTGCTCCTCATTCTTTATGAATGCAGCATGTGAATCTGGATTCGACTGCACCCTGTAGGAAATCATTGCTGTCTGCTTTATGAAAAGCGAACATGTAATTTAATACATTTAAGCAAACGAAGAACAAGGGTCTACAGAATTTGTAACATGACTCGACTCTAATCTAGGTGTCTATCCTACCTCATAATCTATTTCTTTTGATGTGCATCAGTATCTTCAAAAAGAATTGTTTTAAAAGCTTTAAATCATTTTGATATATGTTAGACCGTCAAAGCTATACATGTGATCTGATGAATGTCAAAATGTATGATGAGCGACTGCTCACACTCCTCATTATACTCATTCATTCAGCAAATACTTTATTTTTTCCAGCTGTATTGAGGAATAATTAACAAATAAAATGCTATATGTTTAAAGTGTATTCAATCAGCCAATGCTTATATAATTTTACTTTTCCAGCTGTGTTGAGGAATAACTGACAAATTTCTATATATTTAAGTTGTGTGACATGATGATTTGATATTTGTATGCACTGTAAAATGATTACCACCATGAAATTCATTAACACATTCATTTTAAAATAAATTGTGTGTGTGTGTGTGTGTGGTAAGAATGCTTAAGATCTGTTTCAACAGATGTCAAGCATACAACACAGTATTACTGACTATAGTCTCCATGCTGTATATTGGAATCCTAGAACTTACTCATTTTATAACTGCAACTCTGTGCCCTTTGATCAATATCTCTTCACTTCTTCCACATACCACCCACCCTTACCCCCAGCCCTGGAAACCATCATTTTACTCTTTTCTATGACTTATTTTTTTAATTTATCTTTTAGATTCCACATATGATGAGAGATCATACAGCACTTGTCTGTCCTCTATCCAGCTTATTTTATTTACCATAATATCCTCTGGATTCGTAATCTTGTCACAAATGGCAGGATTTTCTTCTTTTTATGGCTGAATAGTATTCCATTGTTTATATATCACATCCTTATCCATTCATACATTGATAGACTCTTATGTTGTTTCTGTATCTTGGCTATTGTGAATTATACTGCAATAAACATGAGAGTACAGATATTTCTGAGATACCGATCTCATTTCTTTTGGATGAATGTCCAGAATTGGAATTGTCAGGTCATACAGTAGTTTATTTTTAATTTTTGTGGAATCTCAATCCTGTTTTCCTTTGTGATTGTACCAATTTATATTTACAGTGACCGTGCACAAGAATTCCTCTTTTTCCACATCCTCACCAGCATTTGCTACCTCTTGTCTTCTTGATACTAGTCATTTGAACAGGTGTGAGGTGATAGCTCATTGTAGTATTGATTTGCATTTCCCTAATAGTGATGCTGAGCACATTTCCATGTATATTGTTCATTTGTATATCTTTGTAAAAATGGCTATGCAGGATCTTTGCCCATTTTAAAATCAGATTATCTGTTTTTTTGTTGTTACTGAATTTTGTGAGTTCCTCATATATTTATATTAACCTCTTACCAGATATATAGCTTGCAAATATTTTCTCCTGCTCTATAGCTTGCCTTTCATTTTGTTAATTGTTTCCTTCGAACATTTTGTATGTGCCCAGCATTTTCCAGGACCAAAGATTTAACAGTGAGTGAACGAAAGAAATAAAAGTCTCCATTTCATGTAAGCTACTGTTTAGAGTTTAGTAAGAGAAGACAGATAAAATGAATCAGTAAGAAAATATATATATTGAAAAGCAATAAGAGATGAGGACAAAAAACAAAGCATTAGCTCTGTAAAGAATTTTTTTTTAAGTGATTGCAAGGGTAGAATTTTTCATGAGGAGGCAGAGAAGATCTACTAATGGTGACCTTTGAGCATATATTTGAAGGGAATGAGATATGAGCCAGATGGACCTCTGAGTGGAGAACTATCTAGGCAAAGGGAATACAAAGTGCAAAGGTCCAGTGGACGTGTGGATTTAATGTGTTCAAAGCACAAGGAGGCCAGTGTGACTGGACTAATGCGAATGATTGCATGAACGTTAGGAGATAAGGTCAGAGAGGTAAGAGGGAGCCAGACCATGCAAAATCACAGTTTATTATAAGAACTTTGGCTTTTACTTTGAGATGTGGGAAGCCATTAGAGATTTTTAAACAGAAAAATGACAGAATCTGACTTACCTTTTAACAAGATCACTCTGGCTGTTATGTTGAAAGTCAACCCAAGGGCAATAAGTGGAAACTAGTTAGGAAATTAATATAATAAGCTGGACAAGAGGCTAAGAGGGAAAAGTAGAGATAGTAAATATTAAGCGAGTTCTGACTATACTCGGCACTCCTCTAGGTTTTCTAGATACAACAGGAAGGAAATAGAGGCTATTTCTCATGGGATTTACATTCTACTAAGAGGAAACAATCAACAAGTAAAGCAATATAAAATATCAAGTGGTGATAACTTCTATTAAGAGAAACCCCAAAGACTCTCTGGACCATGTTTCCAGCAATAACTCAGTTCATAATGACCCATTTCTAGAAATAAATACATGGCTATATAGAGGGGACTAGAGAGGTAAATTCTGGCACATTCAATCAGGGAAATAAAAATGAGTGACTGCAGTTATATGCAATATTGTAGATGGATCTTAGCAATATGAATATGAGAAAAATATAGCATATAGATATTTTAAAAACCAGTATTTTTTATAAAGTAAAATACACATACAACGAAAATGTATAATTTTAAAAGACTACACATAGAAGTGTTAAATAAATATGAAATAAAGGTTTAGAAATTGTTAATACAAAATTTGCAATAGTAGTTACCTTTGATAAGGAGAAGCTTGGAGTGATCACGTAGGTTTCTCTAGATGTTCTCGCTTTCACGTTGGATGTTGAAATCATGGATTTAATTACATTCTTTTGAAGGAGAAAATGAAGGAAAAAAGAAAAGATGGATGAAGGGAAGGAAGAAAGGAGGGAGGGAGAAAAAGATGGAGAGAGGAAACAGAAAAGAAAAGCCTTTTGTGAACTAATATTGAGTGTATGTTGTGAACCAAGGATTCTGATCTAATTTTCTGCTCCTGGGGTCGGGGATTGGACAGAGTTATGGGGGAGTTGTTTTTAGTTTGCTTGCTTGCTTTTGGATAGAATTTTCAGGGAAGTCCTCTCTGAAGCAATGATGTTAAGGCAGAGATAAGGATGGACTGAGAGAGGAGGCAGAAAAATAAGGAGATGCTGTGGCTGGGATGTAATAATTGAGGGACCAAACAAGAGGTAAGGTCAGAGGATTAGCAGGAGCAGGTCATCCTGGGCTTCACGGGCCATGAGAAACCCTTGGCCATTTACTCCAAGGGAAACTGGAAACCACTGGAAGCCTCTGAGCGGGAGTAACATTATCTGTTGTATATTTTGAAAGGATCATTCCTGCTGCGATGTGGGAATATACTAGCATTTCTCAGCACAATTGACCTTTAGGCTGGATCTTTCTTTGCTGTGGAGGGTTTTTGTGTGTGTGTGTGTGCATTGCAGGGCACTTAGCTGCATGCTTGGCCTCTGCCTTATGGAACTATATCATTCCACATGCAGTTGTGACCACCAAAATCATGTTCCGGCATTGTCAAGTGTCTCTCAAGGGCAAAATCAGCCCTGGTTAACAATCACTCAAAGGCAGTGAAGGCGACAAAATACAGAATAAGGGAGAGACGGTAGGAGAAGGTTGCTGTGTCCACTGAGACAGTGGCTGGGGTGAGGGTAGAAGTGTTTGGTGTCTCCTTTTTCACTTCTTTTTCCTTTTTAATATGTATCTTTATTTTATTTTTTATTTTTCAGCTTTATTGAGCTATAACTGAAATTGTAAGATATTTAAAGTGCACATCATGATGATGATATATGTGTACATTATGAAAAGATTCCTTCCATCTAATTAACCTACCCATCACTTCACATATTTATCTTGTGTGTGTGTGTGTGTGTGATAGCAAGTACATTTTACTCTCATATAATAGCAAATTTCCATTATACGACACAGTGTTAGCAATTTTAGTCACCATGGTATACTCCTTTTTTAAAGATTTTTTTGATGTGAACCATTTTTAATGTCTTTATTGAATTTATTAAAATACTGCTTCTGTTGTTTACATTCTGGTTTTTGGTATGTGAGATCTTAGTTCCCCAAGCAGGAACTGAACCCATTTACCTGTATTGGAAGGCAAAGTCTTAACCATTGGACCACCAGGGTAGTCTCTCTAGTCACCTAAAGATCTAAAGTCTCTTTAGATCCTCAGACCTTATTCATCGTATAATGTGTCTTCCTCTTTTCTAAAAACTGTATTTTCATAGTTTGGGTCTATACTCACATGTCTGGAATCTCTACAGTTTTAGGATATCTTTGAAGTCCCCAAAGATGAGACATCAAATATTCATTCACACTCAAGACAAATATTTTCCAGGTGCTACAGAAACAGAGTATACTTGAGCATGAAATCATTTACATGGTTATCCTGTAAGGACTGGTTTTATACCACCCACTTCTTTTTCCTTTGTTTTCTAGCAAGTCCTACAATTCATTTTCTGACTTCCATCCGGTGAGTTCCCGAGACCAGTGACTTCCTTTATGCTTTAACATTAAGATAGTCTGAGAGACAATATATTGAACATAGAATACTGTTTAAAAACATCACAAGCATACTACTTATCCATAAAATATTCACTTCTGAGGGCAAAAGGTACAGGAGGCTTTGACTGTGATCCAGAGAATCAACCTTGCACCTCAAACACTATGGGGCAGGGAGGTCAGTTTGGCATTTTGTTCTGTGCTGGATGCTGAGCTAAAAGGCAGGATCCATTACATCAGTTGGGCTTCCCTCATAGCTCAGTTGGTAAAGAATCTGCCTGCGATGCAGGAGATCCAGGTTGGATTCCTGGGTTGGGAAGATCCCCTGGAGAAGGAAATGGCAACCCACTCCAGTATTCTTACCTGGAGAATCCCATAGGCAGAAGAGCCCGACAGGCTACAGTCCATGGTGTTGCAAGAGTTAGACAAGACTTAGCAACTAAACCACCACTGTTACATCAGTCATCCAGGAATTACAGAATATTGTAGAACAGGCAACAGCAGAGTCTAAGAGCAGAGTTGACAGCAGGAACCTTGAATGCTTTCCCCTGAGGACTTTGTTCCATTTTTATAAAAGCCTCTCTGAAGATCAGCTATGAAAGGTGAGAAGGCAAACAAAGACACTGAGCGGCCTTTGGTCTGAGAGTGAGCTCCACAGATTCCAATGTAAACTGTTTCTAGGATTCCAGAGTGGTATTGTTTCATAGGAGAAGTACATCCTCCAATTGCAGAAAATCCAACTCCGCTGCAGCAAATCCAACTTCTTCTCTGACAAGGAGATTGTAATTAAACCTTTCAGGATCCAGAGGCTTGGCGTCCTCTGCTGCTGAGGGACTAAGCTCATGAAATTGCTCATACTTTATCAGATGGCATTCTTTTCCAGGTTTGCTGTATTAAGGGAGTCCTACCTTTAAGGAGGCCATGGTGCATATAGGGGAAAGGAGATGGACAGGACTGTGCATTTATTTAACTCTTCATCTTTCATATTCATACCTGAGATCAGAACTCCACAGCTTCCTTGGCTTTTCCAAAATAATAACCCTAATACCACACCAAAAAGGGCTGTGTTGACTCACTTTGAGAAGTAGGAGGGGCATACATTCTACTAATAAGGTAAGAGAATGGAGTAATAATATTAAATATTATTTTCACCAGCCAGAGAGTAGTTCCATGGGATGAACTGATTTGAACACAGCTCATGATGTGATCAAAATGCAGTTTTACTTTATGCATCTAATTATTTAGTTATTAAATGTGAAAATTCATTTTTACAAAGGCGGGATATGCATGCTTCACTGACTCAATAGACATGAACTTGAGCAAACTCTGGGAGATAATGGAGACAACGAAGCCTAGCATTCTGTAGTCCATGGGGTAACAAAGAGTCAGACATGACTTACTGCTGAACAATAGTGATGCTGACCATAACAACTGAGTCTAAAGACTGAGTTTGGGTATGTGGGGTGGGATAGGGCAGAATATGTCCCTTTATGTCAGAGGCTAGTCAATGTCACTGAAAGGGTTCCTGTTTACTGTAAAAACTTGAGAAACTCTAACTCTTTATATTTTATTTCACAAGACAAAGTCAGGGTAATTAATGTCTCCATAAATAACTGTTTCAAACCCTCAGCTAGTAGTGATATTATAGCAAATAAATGGGGTTGTAATGGTATATATTAAAAAATTAGCATGTTTAAAAAATTGGCATGGACATTTTTAATCCTTCCAATATCACTCTAAATTCCAGCACTAGTAACTCTGAAAATTTGACAACCACTGGTCAATTTTTATTGAAGAAAACATTATAAACTCATTTGGATCAAGCTGTTAATTGTTGATTTTAAGGTTAATGGTTGACATTAGTTTTTCTTAACCTTCCGGGATAACATTTGCATCTTATACTTGTAAAAAATCTCAAATGTCCTTAAACCTAAAAGCCATGGTTAGACAAACATTTGGGAAACCATGTTGAAGTCAGCTAGGATGATTTTTTGATAAGAGGATTACAAGTAATAGACAATCCTAGAACCCCCATTAAAGTTCATTGTTGGTCGTTGGAGACATTGACAGTAGAGAAAGTATCTGTGGAAAAGTGAAAACTGAGATTATTTGAAGGACAGATTTTGGCTGTACCATCTCTTTAAGCAGCACTGTATTTTAGCTAATAGAGATCACGTACTGAGGATTCAAATACTTAAGCATCCTTTCCTGAATATATGACATTGAATTTTTAAGACATGATTTTTTAGCCTTGAGTCTATTTGGTATCTTGAGAAATTAGCTCATGATGTGTTGCTGAACTGGGAACAAAAAATGTTAAAAACTGAGAAACAATTGGTCAAGAATGGCCAAGAACTGATAAAACTCCATCTGGTTCAGGCCTTCAGATGCTGCCCCTCCCTAGAAAAAGTCCCAAGATGAACTCTCCTCTCCTTATCCTCCTTTCCCACCACATTGCTAAAATGTAGGGTGTCAGGTAGATTCTGATTTTCAGTGCCTGGACAAACCATATTGGGGCCTGCAGCAAAAGGAATAATGTACACCTTGATCTATCTTATCAAAACATCCTACCATGATTTGAGCCAAACAGAAAAAGTTAATAAAGGCTCCACAATCAAAACAATGACTCTATATAAAGCTCCACATTGCCCAATCTGTTTGTTCATCATTGTCAGCCCTTGTAAACCAACCCAGTGGTGGAGGCCAAAGACCCAGCATCCAGAGCTGATTGGAAACGACTGTTTCATTGCCCAATAATGTAGGGTCATAAAATAAACAACAGCAGCCTGTCTTAATTTAACATTCTGATATTTCATTCAACATGAATTTATCGAAAAACATTGCAATAACTGCAATGGTATTATTTATTGTTTAAAATTCATTTTTATTGGAGTATAGTTGCTTTAAAATATTGTGTTAGTTTCCTCTGTACAGCAAAATGAATCAGCCATATATATGTGTATACCCCCTCCTTTTTGGACTTCCCATTCAAGTCGCCACAGTGAATTAAGTAGAGTTCCTTGTGCTATTCAGTAGTTTCTCTTTAGTTTTTTATACAAAGTATCAACAGTATATACGCGTAGATCTCAATCTCCTAATTCCTCCCACCACCCCCTTTTCTCCTTGGTATCATAGCAGCACAATTTACAACAGCCAAGACATGGAAACAACATAATGTCCATCAACAGAGGGATGGATAAAGAAATATTATTTGTCTTGATTCCTTAGTTTTTTGAAGGCTCCTTCTCTTGCATCTGAAGCAAGTATGTCAATCACCTCGTTTTAATTCTGGATCCTGGTTTGTTGCAATCTATATCTAGATCTGTGAAAAACAAGCAAATGAACAATCAAAATCATCAAAACATGCCTGCAGAGCCAAAGGGTGTCCCTCAGTGGAAATTTCATGGTGAGTCTGTAGATGATGATGCTTTGTCTTGCTCAAGGAACAATACACATTTTGTAATGAATGAGAACTCTGGATCCTTCTGAACTAGATTTAGTGATCAGAAAATGGGCAGAAGAAACTGAAAGCAAGTGGCAAGGATGGCTGTAAGGGCAATTTAAAACATTTCAATGAATACTTCTGTGTGTGTGTGTGTGTGTGCAATTTTTTTGAGACAGGCTTTTGTGGAAGAGAATGATTGTTAGATAAAGTAAAAAGTGAGGGTAGTTTTCTATCTCTGATCCTAATTTAGGACTTTTCAGTTTGCCTTTCTTAGCTTCTGGTGCTAAGCAGGCCAATTAATATTTTACATTGAACACCAGCTGGATTTCCTAAACTGTGCATGTAATTATGTTTCAAGTGAAAAAAAAAAAGATAGATTAAAATGTTACATGGTAATAAAAAAAAAATAATAAAAAATTTTTACATACTTTACAGTTGTCTTGAGGGTCCCTTGGACAGGAAGGCGATCAAACCAGTCAATCCTAAAAGGAAATCAATCCTGGATATTGATTAGAAGGACTGATACTGAAGCTCCAATAAAAAAAAAAAATGTTACATGGTAAATTCAGCATCAGGTTGGGTGAAAACTCTTCCTGAATATCTGATGTACAGTATAATAATGCTCAGAAGTGAGAGCCACCATATAGAGAATTCAGAATCCATTGATGTCCTCAAGTAATATTTTTGAACAGGCAATATTGTTTTCTAGGTTGAGGATATAAAAAATGAGGGCTTCCCTGGTGGCTCAATGGTAAAGAATCCACCTGCCAATGCAGGAGATGCAGATTCAATCCCTGGATCAGGAAGATTCCCTCTAGAAGGAAATGGCAACCTACTCTACCATTCCAGCCTGGGAAATCCCATGGATAGAGGAACCTGGTGGGCTACAGTCCATGGGGTTGCAAAAGAGTCAGACATGAGTTAGCAACTAAACAACAACAAAATTTTAAAAAGTGGAGTTGATACAAGAAAATCCGTTTATGTTGTCATGCTCATCTTTTATTATTATATTATTCAGTAAGTAAATTAAACTTTTACTATCAGATCAGATCAGATCAGTCGCTCAGTTGTGTCCGACTTTTTGTGACCCCATGAATCGCAGCACGCCAGGCCTCCCTTCACTCAGACTCACGTCCATCGAGTCGGTGATGCCATCCAGCCATCTCATCCTCTGTCATCCCCTTCTCCTTCTGTTCCCAATCCCTCCCAGCATCAGAGTCTTTTCCAATGAGTTAACTCTTCATATGAGGTGGCCAAAGTACTGGAGTTTCAGCTTTAGCATCAGTCCTTCCAAAGAAATCCCAGGGCTGATCTCCTTCAGAATGGACTGGTTGGATCTCCTTGCAGTCCAAGGGACTCTCAAGAGTCTTCTCCAACACCACAGTTCAAAAGCATCAATTCTTCGGCACTCAGCCTTCTTCACAGTCCAACTCTCATATCCATACATGACCACTGGAAAAACCATGGCCTTGACTAGACAAACCTTTGTTGGCAAAGGAATGTCTCTGCTTTTGAATATGCTATCTAGGTTGGTCATAACTTTCCTTCCCAGGAGTAAGCGTCTTTTAATTTCATGGCTATTTCTATTTTCAGTAAAGTTAGTTTTACTACATCTATAATCTTCCATTTAAATGTTTTTTAAAGTTTTGAATATGTTTGACTTTTAAAAATTGTAGTAAAAAACACAACATAAAATTTACTATTAAAACTATATTTTTAAATATACTATTCAACAGCATTAATTACATTCACATTGTTATATAATCAGTCTCTACAACTTTTTCATCTTATATAACCAAAACTTTATACCCATTCAAAACAAATCCTCATTTCCCTCTTGTCAAGTCCTTGCCGACCACCAATTTCTGTGTCTTTCAGTAAAAATACTCTAGATATTTTATATTAAATATGAGTGGAATCACACAGTACTGTATTTAACTTTTTGTGTTTGGCTTATTTCACTTAGTACAATGTCCTCAAGGTTCTATCCATGTTGTAATAGGTGTCAGAATTTCCTTCCTTTTTGAAGCTAACTAATATTTCATTGTATGTATACACCACATTTTGTTTATCAGATTATCCATTGACAGACCCTCGTGTTGTATCCGCTTCTTGGCAATTGTGAATACTGTTGCTAGGAATATGCCTGAGCAGATATCTCTTCAAAATTCTGCCAATTCTGTTGGATATATACACAAAAAGTGGGATCTCTAGATCATATGGTAGATAATTTTTAATTTTTGAGAAACCTCTGTACTGGTTTCCATGGTGGCTGCAGCATTTTATATTTCTGCCAATAACGCACAAGCTTCCAATATCTCCTCCCTGTCACTAACATAGCCCTCCCGGTCCCATCACTTCATGGCAAACAGATGGGGAAACAGTGGAAACAGTGGCTGACTTTATTTTTCTGGGCTCCAAAATCACTGCAGATGGTGACTGCAGCCATGAAATTAAAAGATGCTTACTCCTTGGAAAGAAAGTTATGACCAACCTGAACAGCATATTAAAAAGCAGAGACATTACTTTGTCAACAAAGGTCCGTCTAGTCAAGGCTATGGTTTTTCCAGTGGTCATGTATGAATGTGAAAGTTGGACTGTGAAGAAAGCTGAGCACTGAAGAATTGATGCTTTTGAACTGTGGTGTTGGAGAAGACTCTTGAGAGTCCCTTGGCCTGCAAGGAGATCCAACCAGTTCATTCTAAAGGAGATTAGTCCTGGGTGTTCATTGGAAGGACTGATGTTGAAGCTGAAACTCCAATACTTTGGCCACCTGATGCGAAGAGCTGACTCTTTGGAAAAGACCCTGATGCTGGGAAAGATTGAGGGCAGGAGGAGAAGGGGACAACAGAGGACAAGATGACTGGATGGCATCACCGACTTGATGGACATGGGTTTGGGTGGACTCCAGGAGTTGATGATGTACAGGGAGGCCTGGCGTGCTGCATTTCATGGGGTCACAAAGAATTGGACATGACTGAGTGACTGAACTGAACAGAACTGAATGAGTGTGAGGTGATATTGTGATTCTTATTTGCATTTCTCTAATGTTTAGTGATGTTGAGCATTAAACACTTATCCAGTCAAAGTGTCAATAAAGCTGAGGTTGAAAAATCATCTTTTAGAGTATGAGACACTAAAAAACAAGAAATATGTCTTACTTAAATTTGTATGACATCTGGAACACAGTTGGCTGAAAATAAATATTAATGGATGAAAAAGATAACAAATTTGCCAAAAGGAAGGTGTTGCACTTAATAATCAATAAGGCACTGTTCAATTCTAATTCAGGAAATTAATGCATACCTATATACCTACTGGGGCTTCCTTGATGATTCAGAGATAAAGAAGCTGCCTGCCAACATAAGAGACTTGGGTTTGATCCCTGGGTCTGGAAGATCCCCTGGAGAAGGAAATGGCAACCCACTCCAGTATTATTGCCAGGGAAATCCCATGGACAGAGGAGCCTGGTAAGTTACCGTTCATGGGGCCGCAGAGAGTCAGACATGACTTAGCAACTAAACAACAGCAAACAAGAACACCACCAACCGTGACCAAGGCATTGCTATTACTTGCTCCTTAACTGTGTGATTCCATAGTGAGAAATTAGCACTTATATAAAAAAGTGACTCAGATATATATGGAGTAGATTACAAAGCAAGGAGTTTAGGTGGATATTATTAGAAAATAGCAAGTAAGCATAAGTAAAAAGGTAGAGTTTTACAAATATAAGAAATAGATGGAAAAATGACAATCTCACACTTCAAGAATTTACCATCTACAAAGGAAATATAACTTGTACAAAGTTCTGGAATGGAAGAGTTTTATAACAACCTATTTTGGCTAATAGCACTACAAATCATAAGAAGGAGATACAGTTTTACGCTAATGAATCTGATGATGAAAACCACTCTTACAAAATTCTTTGTGCTTGTAGAACAACAGACAAAGACTGTGTATGATTCCTTATTTTACCCCAGTACTAAGCTCAGATTTCTTGGTGTCTAACTTGTGAACACAAAACTCACATGTGTTCAAAGATAATAGCATTGCTCCTCCCATTTGCTTTCCCTGTCTACCCCGTAAGGCACCCTGCTTGCTCTTGCTGTGGGAATGAGAAATAAAAGCACTATACAAAGGGTAATCGCTTCAAACTGATATCATCTCTCTTTCATGGACTTTCAGAAAACAGGCAGCCAAGATACTCTTCTGAACTAGCTCCCTGAGAAACAGAAAATAAATGTTCTGACAGTATGAGTAAGGAATTGCTTGATGTAATAGAACTAAAAGCTTTTAGAAGCAGTTAGTGGCCTGAAAGGACACTTCTTGGAACTGAGGGGTCTCACAAGTCCAAACTTCTTTCTTCTTTTAACTTTAACAACAGTGTTACCTCAGAAATTCTTTAGCCTGCTCCATCTTCAGGAGATTTTTGAAAAGACTTTTTTTTTTTTTTTTCTACTTTCCTGGATTCATGTCTGAAGCTCAAACCTGGGGACAAGGTAAGCAGAAGAGAGTCAGAGATTCTAGTAGAGGAAAGAAATAACCCAAGCTATTATAAGTAGATCCTTACCCAGACTCAGTGAGTATAAGTAAAACGCTGGCAAGGAAAGCTGCCTTTGGAACAACATACTTAAAAAAAAAAAAATGAATAGGACATATTAGGAATGGAAGAGTTTAGGATTCACCTGTACTAAGCTAAGGCAATAAGACAATATGTACCAGAAATTCTGCAAATGCTCAGGGTAAGTATTCTCCTCTGATCCTATGGACTGATGGATCCTTTAAAGGACTCCATGCAGCAGCCATGAGACTCAGCTAAGCATTTTTTCCTTGACCAACCACCACTAAATACAACCAAGGCAATTCTCAAAGTATATGTAGACCTCCAGCCAAGGGAGGGTTTTACCTTAAAATGCCACTGAAAACACAGGTTCAAATTCCAAGCCTATAGAACTGATTCCAAATTGGGAAAGGAGTATGTCAAGGCTGTATATTGTCACCCTGCTTATTTAACTTACATGCAGAGTATGTCATGAGAAGTGCCTGGCTGGATGAAGCACAAGCTGGAATCAAGAGTGCCAGGAGAAATATCAATAACCTCAGATATGCAGCTGACACCACCATTATGGCAGAAAGCTAAGAAAAACTAAAGAGTCTCTTGATGAAAGCAAAAGAGGAGAGTGAAAAAGTTGACTTAAAATTCAACACTCAAAAAACTAAGATCATGGCATCTAGTCCCATCACTTCATGACAAATAGATGGGGAATCAATGGAAACAGTGAGAGATTTTATTTTTTGGGGGGGCCCCAAAAATCACAATAGATGGTGACTGCAGCCATGAAATTAAAGGATGCTGGCTTCTTGGAAGAAAAGCTATGACCAACCTAGACAGCATATTAAAAAGCAGAGACATTACTTTGTCAACAAAAGTCCATCTAGTCAAGGCTATGGTTTTTCCAGTAGTCATGTATGGATGTGAGAGTGGGACTGTAAAGAAAGCTGAGCTCTGAAGAACTGATGCTTTTGAACTGTGGTGTTGGAGAAGACTCTTGAGAGCCCCTGGACTACAAGGAGACCCAACCAGTCCATCTTAAATAAAATCAGTCCTGAATACTCATTGGAAGAACCGATGCTGAAGCTGAAACTCCAATACTTTGGCCACATGATGCGAAGAACTGACTCATTGGACAAGACCCTGATGTGGGGAAAGATTGAAGATGGGAAGAGAAGGTGATGACAGAGGATGAGATAGTTGGATGGCATCACTGACTCATGGACATGAGTTTGAGTAAGCTCCAGGTGTTGGTGATGGACAGGGAAGCCTGGCATGCTGCAGTCCATGGGGTTGCAAAGAGTCAGACACAACTGAACGACTGAACTGAACTGAACCAAACATTCACAGTCTCAACCATGACATTTTCATGTCATGAAACCATTTAGAACAAACCATTCTGAGAGATCCATTCAGTATGTATCATTGTTATCAGATTTAACAATATTAATTTGTAGAGTTTTTGAAATGGTGTTTTTTTTTAGTTTTCTTGATAAAACATTCTTATAAATAAAAGAAATTAACAATTCTAAATAAGACGGACAGCAATAGTAAAAAGAGATTATGTTGCAACCTATGTAGGGCCACAGAGACTTATATATGTGTCTAATAAAATCATTTTCATGGCAATGGTTTACATTTATTTCTAATTGTGTCTTTCACATCAGTGACAACAGTATGAAACAGTAGAAATCAGTAACAGAAAGAAAAACGGGAAAAGCACAAATAAGTAAAAACTAATTTGCAAACAAATGTCCGTCTAGTTAAGGCTATGGTTTTTCCAGTGGTCATATATGGATGTGACAGTTGGACTATAAAGAAGCTGAGCACAGAAGAATTGATGCTTTTGTTGGAGAAGACTCTTGAGAGTCCCTTGGACTGTAAGGAGATCCAACCAGTCCATCCTAAAGGAGATCAGTCCTGGGTGTTCATTGGAAGGACTGATGCTAAAGCTGAAACTCCAATACTTTGGTCACTTCATGCAATGAGTTGACTCATTGGAAGAGACCCTGATGCTGGGAGGGATTGGGGACAGGAGGAGAAGGGGAGGACAGAGGATGAGATGGCTGGGTGGCATCACCAACTCGATGGACATGAGTTTGAATGAACTCCAGGAGTTAGTGATGGACAGGGAGGCCTGGCGTGCTGTGATTCATGGGGTCACAAAGAGTCGGACATGACTAAGCGACTGAACTGAACTGAACTGAACTGAAACAGCATGCTATTAAAAACTAATGAATCTATGAAGAAATAAAAGAGGAAATAACAGACAATAACTTAGTTCAGTTCAGTTCAGTCCCTTCTCCTCCTCCTTCAATCTTGCCTGAAATCAGGGTTTTTTTCCAATGAGTCGGCTCTTCATGTCAGGTAGCCAAAGTATTGAAGTTTCAGCTTCAACCTCAGTTCTTCCAATGAATAGTCAGGATTGATTTTCTTTAGGATGGACTGGTTGAATCTCCTTGCAGTCCAAGGGACTCTCAAGAGTCTTCTCCAATACCACAGTTCAAAAGCATCAATTCTTTAGCACTCAGCTTTCTTTATAGTCCAACTCTCACATCCATACATGACTACTGGAAAAACCATAGCTTTGACCTGATGGACCTTTGTTGTCAAAGTAATGTCTCTGTTTTTTAATATGCTATCTAGGTTGGTCATAGCTTTTCTTCCTTGGAGAAATAAAGTTATTTATGTTATTTCTCAAAATAACTCAAAATAATAAAAATGGAAACAGAAATTTCCTACATCTATGTGATGCAACAAAAGTAGGTGATCATTAGCCAACCCATTTAAACTGTCATATTGCATCATTGTCTTACAAAATATCCTGAATTTTCCATTAATGTTGTTGCTGTTCGGTTGCTAAATCATGTCTGGTTCTGCAACCCCATTGACTGCAACACGCCAGGCTCCTCTGTCCTTCACTATCTCCCAGAGTTTGCTAATTCATATCCATTGAATCAGTGATATTATCCAACCATCTCATCTTCAGCTGTCCCCTTTTCCTCCTACCTTCAATCTTTCCCAGCATTGGGGTCTTTTCCAATGAGTTGGCTCTTCCAATCAGGTGGCCAAAGTATTGGAGCCTTAGCTTTAGTATCAGTCCTTCCAATAAATATTCAGGGTTGATTTCCTTTAAGATTGACTGGTTTGATCTTGCAGTCCAAGGCACTGTCAAGAGTCTTCTCCAGAACCATAATTTGAAGGCATCAATTCTTCAGACCTCAGCCTTCTTTATGGTTCAGTTCTCACATCCATACATGATTACTGGGAAAAAACATAGCTTTGACTATGCAGACCTTTTGAAAATTGATATCTATGCTTTTTAATATGTTTTCTAGGTTTGTCATAGCTTTCCTTTCAAGAAACAAGCATCTTTTAATTTCATGGGTGCAGTCATTATCTGCAGTGATTTTGGAGACAAAGAAAAAAAAAATCTGTCACTGCTTCCAAGTTTCCCCTTTCTTTTTGTCATGAAGTGATGGGACGGGATCCCATGACCTTAGTATTTTGAATGTTCAAGCTAATTTTTTCACAATCCTCTTTCACCCTCAAGAGGCTCTTAACTCCTCTTCACTTTCTGCCATCAGAGTGGTATTATCTGCTCATCTGAGACTGTTGATATTTCTCCCCACAATCTTGATTCCAGACTGTGATTCATCCAGTCTGGTATTTTGCTTTATGTACTCTGTGTATAATTTAAATAAGCAGTGTGAAAATTTACAGCCTTGGTGTACTGCTTTTCCAATTTTGAACCAATCCATTGTTCCATGTCTGGTTCTAACTGTTGCTTCTTGACTCACATACAAGTTTCTAAGGAGACAGGTAAGGTGGTATGGTTTTCTCATCTCTAAAAATTTTCTAGTTTTTGTGATCCACACAGTCAAAGGCTTTCCCTTAATAATATTTCTAATTTAACTTTACAAAGCGATTTAGATTCTAACTCTCCTACTAGAGAATCTATTCGGCCAAAGATTTTTCTCTGCAATTTATGTCTGTATCCTGAATGCTTTCTCAGTGCCTGGTGTACTTACTATAAATACACAATAAATATTTGCTAAATAAATGAGAAGATGGCCAAACTAGCAAATATGTGACATAGTTTATTTTTAATAATGCTGATGTGTAGTTAATACATTCCAGGGCCAATGATACAGTGCCTCTTTTAAATTATTTTCAACTATCAGACATTTAAGTCTTTCAGTTTGAAAAATATAATCACAAATTATATACTATTAACATTCATGAATTGATAATCCCGTTAAATTAGGTGACTGGTTTACGCAAAATCTTGCAAGTTATATTTGAAACCTTGGTGTCTCTTTGGATGGAAAGGAATGAGGTGCAGTGGGGTAAGTATCTAATATTCTAGTAAGACCATACAGGGTCTGTATGAAGCTGGTTGTAGCCTGACTCTGAGAAAAAAGTGTAGGTTGAGCAAATCTAGACAGAGACATACAGAAAGGCAGCTTTAGCCAGAAACTAGATGGTAGTCTTAGAATTAACCATAAATATTGTGGAAGAGAATGTCACTGTTGGGTAAACAAAGACAAAAGCCTAGATGGCATTTAGCAGGTCAGTGTTCAGTGTTCATTAGGATAAAGTAAAAGAAACAGGAGCATAATGAGTGTAGGTCTTCTGTTGCAATCTTGAACCTGGTAGAAACAGAATCAGATGGTTCTTTCAAAAGTAACCTGTCAAATTTGGGGCTGTCGAGTTTTTAAGCACCCACCTCTCTCCTTACATGATCAGAGATTGGGCCCAACATGAGTGTCATGTGGAAGAACTTCTTTCCAATCTAATTCCATGGGCTCATCATACAGTTTCAGCAGTCCTAGGTCTTACCATGGTATAATCAGTGTGCTGGAAATCAGCCTCATGGATATAATTCACATGATCTAGTAGATGGATAAACTAATTCACCAACTCATAAATCTCCCAGGATTGAGTGCCTTAACATTTGATGCTAAATGGCACCTTATGTGTAGCTAATATGCAAGAAATTATCATTCCTTTCTTCTCAATTCTTAGTTTATGCTCAAAATCCTTCAAACTAGGATTCAGCAGTATGTGAACTTTGAACCAATAACTTCCAGACATGCAAGTTGGGTTTTGAAATGGAAGAGGAACCAGACATCAAATTGTCAAAATATGCTGGATCATGGAGAAAGCAAAGTAATTCCAGAGAAACATCCTCTTCTGCTTTATTGACTACGCCAAACACTTTGTGTGGATCACAACAGACTGTGTAAAATTCTTAAACAGATGCAAATGCGAGATCACCTTACCTGTCTCCTGAGAAACCTGTATATGGGTCAAGAAGCAACAGTTAAAAGTGGACATGGAACAACAAGGCTATATATTGATGAATCACAGGCTGGAATTAAGATTGTAGGGAGAAATATCAATAACCTCAGATATGCATATGACACAACTCTAAAAGCAGAAAGTGAAGAAGAAATAAAGAGCCTCTTGATGAGAGTGAAAAGACAGGCTTGAAACTTAACATGCAAAAAACTAATATCATGGCATCTGGTCCAATCATTTCATGTCAAATAGAAGGGAAAACTTGGGAGTGGTTACAGATTTTCTTTTCTTGAGCTTCAAAATCACTGTGGATTGTGGCTACAGCTATGAAATTCAAAGATGCTTGCTCCTCGGAAAGAAAGCTATGACAAACCTGGACATCATATTAAAAAGCAGAGATATTACTTTGCCAACAAAGGTCCATATAGTCAAGGCTATGGTTTCTCCAGTAGTCTTGTATGGATGTGAGAGTTGGACTGTGAAGAAAGCCGAGAGCCGAGGAATTGATGTTTTTGAACTGTGGTGTTGGAGAAGACTCTTCAGAGTCCCTTGGACTGCAAGGAGATCCAACCAGTTCATTCTAAAGGAGATCAGTCCTGGGTGTTCATTGGAAGGACTGATGCTAAAGCTGAAACTCCAGTACTTTGGCCACCTCATGCGAAGAGTTGACTCATTGGAAAAGACTCTGATGGAGGGATTGAGGGAAGAAGGAGAAGGGGACAACAGAGGATGAGATGGCTGAATGGCATCACTGACTCGATGGACATGAGCTTGAGTAAACTCCGGGAGTTGGTGATGGACAAGGAGGCCTGGTGTGCTGTGATTCATGGGGTCGCAAAGAGTCGGACACGACTGAGCTACTGAACTGAACTGAGCTGATACTAAAATTTCTGATCTTACATACTTTCACTAATAAGTATATAAAATAAGAATCACATAGTCAAAGATAAGCAGAATGCTAGAAAGACCAAGAAGCACCTGAAAGATCAAGCTCACTTTTTGCTGATACACAGATGCTCCTGGCAAAAATGCACTACATCATTTGTTCATTTTTTAATTTGTTCCCTAAATGATAATATTAGGGAAGTACACTTTGTTGTTGAAAATCTGCTACTGTGTCCTGATATATTTAGTGGAATTGCATAGTGAAATGCCCCATTCTCTTCTCTCTTTTCTCTCTCCACCACCTCAGCTAATATCTTATCAATTCTAAACCCAGGCAACACTGACATGTGCAAATGCTTCTAAGTGAGTACACCCAACTAGCATTGCTGAAAGCTCTCTAAGTTGCTGGCACTGCTAAGTGCTGAGAGTGCAAAACTAAAAAGATCTCTTCTCTGCCTTGAGCCATTGAGAATCTACTTTGAGAATACAAATATTTAAATAAACTACTAACTCTATGTGCTATAATTAAGATACATACAAGGCAATGAATGAGACACTGATTAGCTTTCTTGAGAAAGCATCATGAGTTGGGGTCTGAGAAAACTGCAGAGAATATGAAATATTCGACTCAGGTGGGGAAGAATGTGCATGTGTTTTTGGAAATTTGGAACTTGGAGCTTTCCAAATGTAGGGGAGGATATGGACAAAGGTACAGGATGGAGATGTGAAATGTGAAGGCATTTTTCAGAGATGGAAAATCGCTTTGTATGGCTACAGATTAAAGTGCAAATAGTGGTAGAAGCAGCAGGGAGATTTTGGTCTCTTAGTTCCTTGATTTTCTTATTTCTCATTAGCTTATCTTTCATGTTATCTCAGCCAAACATTTCCATATCCCAGTACTCTTGCCTGGAAAATTCCATGGACTGAAGAGCCTGGTAGGCTACAGTCCATGGGGTCGCAAAGAGTTGGACACGACTTAGCAACTTCACTTTCACTTTCACGTCAAACTTCTCTCAAGCAAGGTGCCATTTGTAGATTCTCTGCAGCAAACCATTGACTTTCTGATCATCACCTTCTATCCCTCCAGCTCACTTACTCAAATGCTTTGACCTCAGCAATTCATCATCTTCATTAAAATCTTATGCTCAGTGTTACCTTTTCTCATTATCAACCACCTCTCTCACTTCCTTAGTAAGCCAACTTAGATTGTACCATCTATTATTAGTCTCAGTGGTGGATCCTTTACTATATTTATTTATTCTAGGTGATCTCATTTATTCCTTTTGTTTTGAATGGCATCTAAATACTTATCAGTGTGTAATGCGGGGCTTCCCTGGTGGCTCAGTGGTAAAGCATCTGCTCTGCAATGCAGGAGATGTCAGTTTAATCCCTGGGTTATGACTGTCTCCTGGAGAAGGATATGGCAACCCACTCCACTGTTATTGCCTGGGAAATCCTATGGACAGAGGAGCCTGGTGGGTTACAGTTGGACATGACTTAGCAACTGAACCAAACCACCAGTCCGTAATCAATAGATACCACTCCAATTTCCCACAAGCTCAAACTTATATATTCATTTAATATCTCCTAAATCTAAGTGTTTTGCTTGATTCTTCTCATTTTTTTCTTACCCACATCTAGTGATTAACAAGATTTATCTATTCCATCTTAAAAATATATTTCAAGTCTGAACATTTCTCTCCATCTCAATGATTACTATCATACTAACCCATCCAAGTCATCTTCTTGCCACTATTTTGCATCAGAATTGCCACAATGTTCATTTCAGAATATAAATTGTCCTGTCATTTCCTACTCAAAACTCAGTGAATTCCTCTTCAATTTAAGATACCGTTCACATTCCTGGGTGAAATTTTTAAAGTCCCAAAGTTGTGGTCTTTGAGGGCAGGAGGAGAAGAGGGTAACAGAGGAGGAGATGGTTGGATGGCATCACTAACTCAATGGACATGAGTTTGAATAAGATCCGGGAGATAGTGAAGGACAGGGAAACCCAGCATGCTGCAGTCCACAGGGTGGCAAAGACTTAGCAACTGAACAACAGCTGTCTTTTCTCTGCTTTCCTCTCTGACATGTTAGTGTTTAATTCAATCTCCACATTCCGCCTGTGGTGCCTTTCCCTCTGTTCCTCAAGCATGCCAAGTTTGTCTCTGCTTTAGGATCTTCACAATGCTATTCCCCCCGCTGTCCCCCAAGGACACTCTTCCTAAGACTCTTGTCTCCCTCCATTTACTCAGGAATCAAATTAAAAGTAACCTTCTATTTGATGTCTTTCCTGACTCCAACTCTCTTACAGAAAGCCATTTAGTTAATCTCAATTTCATTACTCTATTTTAATTTTTACATAGAATTTACCACGAAAGGGTGTGAATGTGTGTGTTTGTTGATTTGTTTTCTCCTTGACCTAGAATGCTAACTCCTTCACTATTACAAGCTTTCCTGTCTTTACCTTTCAGTATCCCTGGTGTGTAGAACACTGTCTGGTGATACACAATAAACATTTGTTGAGTAAATAAACGAAACTAAGTCAGTGAACTTTGTTCCTACTCAGCTGACAGTGGAGATCTGACATCAGGCTGAGGAATTTGGACTTTATCCTGTGGATGGTAGGAGTTCAAAAGAGTTATAATCCAGGGAGTGACATGATAAGAACTGCATTTTAAAAATTCACTCTGGAGCAAAACAGAAGATAGATTGCAGAAAGCAAAGCTGGAGGCATGGTAACTAGTTTGGTGATGATGATAATAACCTAGACAGAAGGCTAAACAATGCCAATATCTGCGAGAGGAGAAAGAAGTGGGAAGCAATGAAAGTGACTGAGTAAGGAGAAATGATGAATCTAAAGGTTTTATTTGACATGGTGAATAATGGAGGAAAAAGAAGGTAAAATGAACCCCAGGATTTTGCTTGGATAATTATGGACATATGAATATTGAATGATAAGCAGTTTAGAAAGAATAACATAATAAATTAAACTTGAAGAATTTGATTTAAAAATGCTGGTGGGATTTATAGTTTGAGGCAACAAGAAGCAGTTAGATATATGGAGTTGGAACTGAGGAAGTAGTTAAGTACTGGTGGTAAACATGTGAGAGCCTTCAATAAACGCTAATCATAAAGTCACCCCTAAGGAGTAAAAACCTTGACCAAAGAAGGATGACATGTTAAAATCACCAGAGGGAACATTTCAAAGTAGACATATCACCCTCCCCTAAGTTAGCTTTGCAAATATAATATTACTGCTGCATATTGGGGTACTGAGTGTGCTGGGCTTCCAACATACTTGAAAAACAGTAGGCTAGGAATGATGCTTGATGATCAAGGAAGAAGCCTTGGAGAACAACTTTAAAGAGTTGACCCAACACTATAGAGTGTCATGGCACTTGGATTAGCTAAACACAAATAGAATGCAAAATCCAGCTCTAATTAGTTTTCTAAGGCTTGGCACCTTGGAGAAGGCAATGGCACCCCACTCCAGTACTCTTGCCTGGAAAATCCCATGGACGGAGGAGCCTGGTGGGCTGCAGTCCATGGGGTCGCTAGGAGTCGGGCACGACTGAGTGACTCCACTTTCACTTTTCACTTTTATGCATTGGAGAAGGAAATGGCAACCCACTCCAGTGTTCTTGCCTGGAGAATCCCAGGGACAGAGGAGCCTGGTGGGCTGCCGTCTGTGGGGTTGCACAGAGTCGGACACGACTGAAGCGACTTAGCAGCAGTAGCAGCAAGGCTTTTTTAGTGATATAAGTGAAAAATAATGAACTAGGTCAATGGTATTAAGAAGAGTGAAGATTGAAGTGAACAAATATTTTAGAATAAAAATCAATATTAGCATTTGATGGATTGGAGATAGAAAGTGACAAGGAGGAAGATGCTTAGAGAACTTCCATGCTTTCAACTTGAGTGATGGGGTTTCTGATGCTACCATTAATCAAAGTAAGAAATAACAAAAGAGCTAAATTGGAAGAAAAATAATTCAAGTTGATATATGATAAAATTGTGGTTCAAAAGAAGTTTTCAGGTAACTATTCAAGGAAGTGTAGGGAAGGAAATCAATAGAGAGAGCTGGAGTAGAAGATATGGATGTCAGAGATTCCTTGGTAAAGGGTCTTGGAATAACTCATGGTATCTTAGAAAAGTCATCTAAACTGAAAAGAGAAGCGTATATTAGATTTTTATGAGAGATTTATTTGAAGATAGTCAAAGGAAGAGGCACTTATAAGGAAGACTGGAATTCTATGATCAGAGAAGTACAAAGAAAGATAAGTATTATTAAATTTAATGTTGTTCAATTGCTAAGTTGTGTCCGACTCTTTGCAACCCCATGGACTGCAGTGCACCAGGCTTCCCTGTCCTTCACCTATCCCCCACAGTTTACTCAAACTCATGTCCATTGAGTTGATGAAGTTTAAGGCCCAGTGTAACCGACAGAGTTTGTGGTCAACAAGTATTAATTAAGTTCAGTTGATTTGGTGATGTAAAGTGGGATAGAAAGACCAAAAGGATCAAATTAGATATGAGTTTAGAAATGTCCGTTTAGCACATTGGCTGTCACTTGGTGTCTTATTGATCAATCTTTTAAAGTTGTGGTCCATATGGAAACATTTCAGTGGGTTAAAGACTGAAAGGACTATGTGGAAAATTTAAACCAAAAATGTATCAATCATTTTGGACTTTGTCTAAAACCTTGTGTTTCTCTTACTTTTGGAATATTTAAATAGACTCATTAGTAAGTATTCAGGACTTGGAAGATAACTCAAAAAGACATGAATTTCATGTCTTCCACATTTTTTTTTCTGAAGAATATTCCATAAGTAGATCAGAAGGATGTGAACAGGGTTTTAGTGTGAGTCTACCATGAAGAACTTGTTTAAGTATGCCTTATCAGACACTGAGCATCACTGGATCACTTTGGAATTATCTTTGGATTTGCTTTTTCGAATGATAATTTGACAAAAAATATTAACTGTTAGTGTTTATCAAGGACTTACTTCTTTCCAGGCATCATACTCAGTATTTTATATAGTTGGTTTCCTTTAATTCTCCTATCACTTACTGGTGATAGGAGTAACTACTAATACTGTTCTTATATTATATATTATGAAATTAAGGTGCAGAAAAGTAATCTGCCTGCTGCGGCTTAGCTGGCAAGTCAGAGTGAAGTTTTGCCAGGTCATCTGGCAAGTGCATCTGTGATCTTAAGCACTATACTTTTCTTTTACACATTCCCTTGTACATTTTTTTTTAACATAAGTTACATGTTATAAGAAGTTTTAAAATTGAGTACCAAAGAAATTGTTTTGAAATTAATAATTTTTAAGAAAGTAAATTAGAAGTAAGTTAAGAAGATAAATAAAATGTGCTGTACCTACATCTTTAAATTTAGTACCCAATACAAGACAATACAAAAAAACTGAGCAATTCATTTTGCTAAAACAAGGTAGGCTTCTGCAAGTCTCGTGTTATGGCTGGCAAAATTTGTGCTTTTATTGTGAACATTGCTGTGTTACCATTTTTCAAGCAGATAATTTTATGCACCAAGCCTGATCTCCAAGTGTTCAGAGTAGTTATTTTTCTGAAGTTGAATTCTACCAATGTATACAAAAAAACTAGAGATTATTTGAAACATCAATTTCTTTTGTAGTGCTTTTAGTTCAAGTTCCAAACTTATTCTTACACTATCATAGATGATACCATTTAATATTTTGAATAATCATTTTACCAATAGAATATGCCTCTCAGTATTTACTGAGAAATATTTGATTAGCATGTTTTAACAGTAAACTAGTTAGACAAGAGCAGGGTAACCATACCAATACACATTCCACAATTCCACATAGTAACACTGGGTATATTATAAATTTTCATTGCTTATATGATCTCTAATCCTGGCAAATTCTTCCCAGGGGAAAGAAAACAAACAAAGAAACAAATAGGAGTTGAAAATATTTTTTGTGAAGTGTGGATTTTTGTCTTAAGTCTCCAGTTTTTACTTCACTACATAAGTTGCCTTATCTATCTATCTATATCTACCTATCTGTCTTTCTATCTATCTATCATCTATCTGATGCTTTCAAATTCATACTGTACAAGGAACAGGTAGAGACAGCAGATATATGGAAGTTGAATGGTTCAAGTTGTATCTATCTATTCAGAAACAAAACTGATACAGAATCACTACTATTCCCACTGTGTGATAGAATTGATTACTGTAAATGATTTATTAGAGAATCAAGTGACTGGCTCAGGTTTTCAGCAGTCATTACTACAGCCAGCTAGAGACCTGCAAGCTCCACTGTAGTTCAGAGCAGGAGCTGCTACTGATAAGTCACACTTCTGATGGTCTTAACCATCAACTCACAGCTTTCAGTCAACATCAAGAGAATACTAGACATTTTTGTTCTTGAAAGTATTACTGTAATTTCAAAGCCAGAGATGATTGTTAATATGCTTTCTAAGGCCCACTTGACTCCACATTCCAGGATGTCTGGCTCTAGGTGAGTGATCACACCATCATGGTTATCTGGGTCATGAAGCTCTTTTTTTGTACAGCTCTTCTGTGTATTCTTTCCACCTTTTCTTAATATCTTCTGCTTCTGTTAGGTCCATACCATTTCTGTCCTTTATCGAGCCCATCTTTGCATGAAATGTTCCCTTGGTATCTCTAATTTTCTTGAAGAGATCTCTAGTCTTTCCTTTCTGTTGTTTTCTCACTAGCCACAAACAAAGCTAGTGGAGGTGATGAAATTCCAGTGGAGCTATTTCACATCCTGGAAGATGATGCTGTGAAAGTGCTGCACTCAATATGCCAGCAAATTTGGAAAACTCAGTAGTGGCCACAGGACTGGAAGGGTCAGTTTTCATTCCAATCCCAAAGAAAGGGAATGCCAAAGAATGCTCAACTACCACACAATTGCACTCATCTCACACGCTAGTAAAGTAATGCTCAAATCTCCAAGCCAGGCTTCAGCAATACATGAACTGTGAACTTCCAGATGTTCAAGCTGGTTTTAGAAAAGGCAGAGGAACCAGAGATCAAATTGCCAACATCCACTGGATCATCAAAAAAGCAGATTTCCAGAAAAACATCTATTTCTGCTTTATAGACTATGCCAAAGCCTTTGACTGTGGGGATCACAATAAACTGTAGAAAATTCTGAAAGAGATGCGAATACCAAACCACCTGACCTGGTTCTTGAGAAACCTATATGCAGGTCAGGAAGCAACAGTTAGAATTGGACATGGAACAACAGACTGGTTCCAAATCGGGAAAGGAGTATGTCAAGGCTGTATATTATCACCCTGCTTATTTACCTTATATGCACAGTACATCATGAGAAATGCTAGGCTGGAAGAATCACAAGCTGGAATCAAGATTGCCAGGAGAAATATCAATACCCTCAGATATGCAGATGACACCACCCTTATGGCAGAAAGTGAAGAGGAACTAAAAAACCTTTTGATGAAAGTGAAAGTGGAGAGTGAAAAAGTTGGCTTAAAGCTCAACATTCAGAAAATGAAGATCATGGCATCTGGTCCCATTACTTCATGGGAAATAGTTGGGGAAACAGTGGAAACAGTGTCAGACTTTATTTTTGGGGGCTCCAAAATCACTGCAGATGGTGACTGCAGCCATGAAATTAAAAGACGCTTCCTCATTGGAAGAAAAGTTATGACCAACCTAGATAGCATATTGAAAAGCAGAGACATTACTTTGCCAACAAAGGTCCGTCTAGTCAAGGCTATGGTTTTTCCAGTGGTCGTGTATGGATGTGAGAGTTGGACTCTAAAGAAAGCTGAGCGCCAAAGAATTGATGCTTTTGAACTGTGGTGTTGGAGAAGACTCTTCAGAGTCCCTTGGACTGCTAAGAGATCCAATTGCTAACATCTCCTTTAGAATTGCAGTCCATTCTAATGGAGATCAGTCCTGGGTGTTCACTGGAAGGACTGATGCTGAAGCTAAAACTCCAATACTTTGGCCACCTCATGCGAAGAGTTGACTCATTGGAAAAGACTCTGATGCTGGGAGGGATTGGGGGAAAGAGGAGATGGGGATGACAGAGGATGAGATGGCTTGTTGGCATCACCGACTCGATGGACATGAGTTTGAGTGAACCCCTGGAGTTGGTGATGTTCAGGGAGGCCTGGCGTGCTGTGATTCATGGGGTCGCAAAGAGTCGGACATAACTGAGGGACTGAACTGAACTGAACTGAGGTCAATTTAAATCTAGCTATCTGTTTTGAAAATAAATATGTGCTTGGTCAAAGGGAAATGAAATAAAAAAATTAAGAGAAATGCCAACAATTGTGCCAGAGCTATTAAATTCATTCCTAGAAGAATAAACAGGTGATATTTCAAGATTTAACCTATGATAATTGTGCATGAATGTGGCCACAGACAATATGCAAATGACAATGTGTAAATAAATGAGGATAGACAATATGTAAATATAGATGATATGTAAATGAGCATGGCTGTGTTCCAGAAAAACTATTTATGACCCCTGAGAGTTTATTTTCCACGTTTAATTAAATACTATTATTCTTTTGATTTTTTTCAAACTCTAAAAATGAAGAAAATATCCTTAGCTCACATATAAAAACGGAGGGTGGGCCTCTTTGGCCCATGAGTTATGGTTTGTCCACCCCATGGCTTTAAAGGCATGTCCAGTGTATAGATGGTTCTTGATCTCCCAGTAGACCAAAAAGTCATGACTGTTTTTTCATATCTGATTTTTATTTTTTTGTTAATCAGTGACTCATTTGAAACTAGTTTATTTATAGTATTAAAATTTAAATTTAGCTTACAATTCTATATTTTTGCTGACTCAAAGTTGACTTTTTAATTTTCATTTTTAATTTTACCACAAGAAAATAAGAGAGAAGTACAGATCACTGAGCCTTATAAATTGGAAGGAATGTTAGTTATTGTCAGACATATAACATTAGAATCAACTTATATGATGGATATCAGGAATTCTTAGTTGTTTTTCACTGCTTTAGAACCATGACTCAGAAGAGAATTAACCCAAATATTGAAAGTTGTGTTGAAAAAAATGTGCAAAACTAGGGGAAATGTCAAGAGGATATTAATTACTAGTGTTGGTTGCTAAGCATCTGAGCAAGGCACAAAACCACAGAAATACTTCTTGTGTGAGTTCAAAAATGGAACTTTTTAGGGGGTAGATGTTTGATCAAATGGCAAGGGAATATTTTACGGGTCACAGCTACTTTTATTACAACATCCCTAAAATACAATTTTGAAAAGCATGTTGTTGTTTTAGTTACTAAGCATAATCTGCCTTAAATAGGATCATTGGGAATAATTTTACCAACAGCATTTCCCTAATAATCTTTCCCATCTTTTGCTTTTCAGGGATAGAGAAGCAACTGTTACAAACTTAACCTCTAAAGCAAAAACCACAATGGTAAACAAGGGTAGAGTTCAAATTTCAAAAGATCTCTGGTTTTAAAAAAAAGAACAAAATGAAAAAAAGTAGCTTTTGAAACCGACAAACAGAAATATCTTTTTCCTAGGTTAAATTTACCTTTGGATTTAAAAACAGAAAATGCAGGCAAAGCACAACTGAATATCCAATCAAAGAAGTTATTGTTTTACAAGCTGGGAAGCCCACATTCTTGACATTCCTCTCTAAAATACACAAGACCCTTGAGACATCTTTCTGTTGCCTCCCACTTTTTACGTGTTTTATTTTTTTTTTTTTTACGTGTTTTAAATAAAACCTGAGATCTCTTTAAAGCAGGCTCCTAGAATATTTACATATAAGCAAATAACATGTTCAGATTTATGTTCTGTATATACAGATATGATTGGGAATAGATTTTTCTGGTAAAAAATTCAGCAAAAATGTTTTTTTTTTTCTTTAATTCTCAAAAGCTACTTTCCATTTACAGTTATTACAAAATCTTGTCTGTACTTTCCATGGTGCACAATACATCCTTGAGCCTATCTTATACGCCATGGTTTGTGCTCTCACTCCTCCAGTCCTATGTCCCCCACCCCCTCAGCTGTTAATCACTGGTGTGTTCTGTGTCTGTGGGTCTACATTTCTTGTGATGTTGACTAGTTTGTTGTATTTTTTAGACTCCACAGATAAGTGACATCATACAGTATTTGATTTCTCTGTCTGACTTTTTTCACTTAGCACAATGCCCTCCAAGTCCTTCCACATGGTTGCAAAGAGCAAAATCTTTTTCTTTTTATTGCTGAGTAGTATCCTATTCTACATGTATATGCCATACCTTCTTTATCCTTTCATCTTTTGATGGACAGTTAGGTTGCATACATATCTTGACAAGTGTAAATTATACTGCTATGAATATTATAGCATATATCTTTTTGAATCATTTCTCTGATGATTAGTGATGTTGAGCATCTTTTCATGTTCCTATTGGTTATCTGCATGTCCTTTAGAGAAAAAAAAAATATCTATTAAACTTCTCTGCCCATTTTTAAATCAGTTTGTTTCTTTGATGTTGAGTTGCATGAGCTGTTTATATATCTTAAACATATTAATCCCTTCTCAGTCATATCATTTGCAAATCTTTTCTCCCATTCAGTAGCATGTGTTTTCGTTATGTAGATGATTTCTTTTGCTATGCAAAGGTTTTTAAGTTTAATTAGATCCCATCTGCTTATTTTTGCTTTTATTTTCTTTACAAGACAGATACAAAAACATATTTCTATGATTTATGGGAAACAGTATTCCACCTATGTTTTCCTCTAGAAGTTTTATGGTATCCAAACTTACATTTAGTTCTTTAATCTATCTTGAATTTATTTTTTTATATTGTATTAAAGAATGTTCTAATTTGATTCTTTTACTTGGAACTGTGTGGTTTTCATAGCACAACATATTGAAGAAACTGTCCCTTTTCCATTATATATTCTTGCCTCCTTTGTTGTAGATTAATTGCCCAAAGGTGTGGGTTTATTTCTGGGCAATCTTTTCTGTTCTATTGATCTGTATATTTGTTTTCAAGTAGATTCACACTGTTTTGATTACTGTAGCTTTGTAGTATAGTTGGAAACCAGGAAGTGTGATTTCTCCAGCTGTTTTTCTTTCTTAAAATTGTTTGGATAGTCAGGGTCCTTTGTGCTTTCATATATGTTTTAAACTTTTTGCTCTAGTTTTGTGAAAAATTCCATTGGTATTTTGATAGGGATTGTATTGAATCTATAGGTTCCCTTGGGTAGTACAGTCATTTTCACAATATTGATTCTTCAAATCCAAGTACACAGAATATCTTTCCATCAGCTTGTGTCATCTTCAATTTGTTTCATCAGTGTCTTACAGTTTTCAGAGGACAGGTTTTTTACCTGTATGAGTAGGTTTATTCCTAGGTATTCTATTCCATTCTACCTCATGAACAATATGAAAAAGCAAAAAGATATGGCACTGAAAGATGAACTCCCCAATTCAGATGTTTCCCAATATGCTACTAGAGAAGAGTGGAGAAATACCTCCAAAGATCATGAAGAGGCTGAGCCAAAGCGAAAACAACACCCAGTTGTGGCTGTGAATGGTGATGGAAGTAAGTCTGATGCTGTAAAGAACAAGTTTGCATAGGAATCTTGAATGTTAGGTTCATGAATCGAGGTAAATTAGAAGTGGTCAAACAGGAGATGACAAGAGTGAACATCAACATTTTAGCAATCAGTGAACTAAAATGGGATGGAATGGGAGAATTTAATTCAGATGACCACTACACCTACTACTGTGGGCAAGAATCTCTTAGAAGAAATGGAGTAGTCCTCATAGTCAGCAAAAGAGTTCAAAATGCAGTATCTGAGTGCAATCTCAATGATCTCTTTTTGTTCCCAGGGCAAACCATTCATTATCACAGTAATCCAAGTCTATACCCAAACCATTAATGTGGAAGAAGCTGAGGTTGAATGGTTCTATGAAGAACTACAAGAACTTTTAGAATCAATGGAAAAAAGAAGCCCTTTTCATTATAGGGGTCTGGAATGCAAAAATAGGAAGTCAAGAGAGCTGGAGAAACAGGCAAATTTGGCCTTGGAGTACAAAATGAAGCAGGGCAAAGGCTAACAGAGATTTGCCTAGAGAATGCACTGGTCATAGCAAACACCTTCTTCCAACAGCACAAGAGAAGACTCTCCTCATGGACAACCAGATAGTCAATACAAAAATCAGATTGATTACACTCTTTGCAGTCGAAGATGGAGAAGCTCTATACAGTCAGCAAAAACAAGACCAGGAGCTGACTGTGGCTCAATTCATGAACTCCTTACTGCCAAATTCAGATTTAAATTGAATAAAGTAGGGAAAATCACTAGACCATTCAGGTATGACCTAAATCAAATCCTTTATGATTTATACAGTGGAAATGACAAATAGATTCAGGGGATGAGATCTGATAGAGTGTCTGAAGAACTATGGGCAGAGGTTCATGATGTTGAACAGAAGGCTGTGATCAAAAACCATTCCCAACAAAAAGAAATGCAAAAAGGCAAAATGGTTATCTAAGGAGGCCGTACAAAAGCTGAGAAAAGAAGAGAAACTAAAGGCAAAGGAGAAAGGAAAGATACAGCCATTTGAATGCAGAGTTCCAAAGAATAGCAAGAAGAGATAGGAAAGCTTTCCTCTGTGATCAATGCAAAGAAATAGAGGAAAACAGTAAAATGGGAAAGACAGAGACCTCTTCAAGAAAATGAGAGATACCAAGAGAATATTTCATAGAAAAATGGGCACAATAAGAGACAGAAATTGTACGGACCTAACAGAAGCAGAAGATATTAAAAAGAGGTGGCAATAATACACAGAACTATACAAAAAAAGTCTTAATGACCCAGATAATCACAATGGTGTGATCACTCACCTAGGGCCAGATATCTTGGAGTGTGAAGTCAGGTAGGCCTTAAGAAAAGTCACTATGAACAAAACGAGTGGAAGTGATGGAATTCCAGTTTAGTTATTTCAAATGCTAAAAGATGATGCTGCGAAAGTGCTGCATCAATACACCAGCAAATTTGAAAAACTCAGCAGTGGTCACAGGACTGGAAAAGGTCAGTTTTCATTCCAATCCCAATGAAAGGCAATGCCAAAGAATGTTCAAACTACCACAAAATTGTACTCATCTCACATGCTAGCAAAGTAATGCTCAAAATTCTCCAAGCCAGGCTTCAACAGTACATGAACCAAGAACTTCCAGATGTTCAAGCTGGATTTAGAAAAGGCAGAGGAACCAGAGATCAAATTACCAACATCTGCTGGATCATGGAAAAAGCAAGAGAGTTCCAAAAAAATACATCTGCTTCATTGACTCTGCTAAAACCTTTAACTTTGTGGATCACAGTACACTGAAGAAAATTCTTAAAGAGATGGAAATACCAAACCACCTTACCCACCTCCTGAGAAGTCTGTATGCAGGTCAGGAAGCAACAGTTAGAACTGAACATGGAACAATGGACTGGTTTCAATTTGGGAAAGGAGAATGTCAAGGTTGCATATTGTCACCATGCTTATTTAACTTATATTCAGAGTACATAATGAGAAATGCTGGGCTGGATGATGCACAAGCTGGAATCAAGATTGCCAGGAGAAATATCAATAACCTCAGTTATGCAGATGTCAGCACTCTTATGGAAGAAAAGTAAGAAGAATTAAAGAGCCTCTTGATGAAAGTGAAAGAGGACAGTGAAAGAGCTGGCTTAAAATTCAACATTCAAAAAAAGTAAGATCAACATTCAAAAAAGTAAGATCATGGCATCTGGACCCATCAGTTCAGTTCAGTCACTCAGTCATGTCCAAAACTTTGTGACCCCATGAATCACAGGACAGGCCTCCCTGTCCATCACCAACTCCCGGAATCCACCCGAACCCATGTCCATTGTGTCAGTGATGCCATCCATCCATCTCATCCTCTGTCATCCCCTTCTCCTCCCGCTCTCAATCTTTCCCAGCATCAGGGTCTTTTGAAATGAGTCTGCTCTTCGCATCATGTCGCCATTGGAGTCTCAGCTTCAACATCAGTCCTTCCAATCAACACCCAGGACTGATCTCCTTTAGGATGGACTGGTTGGATCTCCTTGTAGTCCAAGGGACTTTTAAGAGTCTTCTCCAACAACACAGTTCAAAAGCATCAATTCTTAGGTGCTCAGCCTTCTTTATAGTCCAACTGTCAAATCCACATATGACTCCTGGAAAAACCATAGCCTTGACTAGACAGACCTTTGTTGGCTAAGTAATGTCTCTGCTTTTTAATATCCTGTCTAGGTTGGTCATAACTTTCCTTCCAAGGAGTAAGCGTCTTTTAATTTCATGGCTGCAGTCACCACCTGCAGTGATTTTGGAGCCCCCAAAAATAAAGTCTGACACTGTTTCCACTGCTTTTCCATTTTCCATGAAGTGATGGGACCAGATGCCATGATCTTCCTTTTCTGAATGTTGAGCTTTAAGCCAACTTTTTCACTCTCCTCTTTCACTTTCATCAAGAGGCTCTTTAGTTCTTCTTCACTTTCTGCCATAAGGGTGGTGTCATCTGCATATCTGAGGGTATTGATATTTCTCCCGGCAATCTTGATTCCCCCTTGTGCTTCATCCAGCCCGGCATTTTTCATGATGTACTCTGCGTATAAGTTAAATAAGCAGGGTGACAATATACAGCCTTGTACTCCTTTTCCTATTTGGAATCAGTCTGTTATTCCATGTCCAGTTCTAACTGTTGCTTCCTGACCTGCATACAAATTTCTCAAGAGGCAGATCAGTGGTCTGGTATTCGCATCTCTTTCATAATTTTCCACAGTTTATTGTGATCCACACAGTCAAAAGCTTTGGCATAGTCAATAAAACAGAAATAGATGTTTTTCTGGAACTCTCTTGCTTTTTTGATGATCCAGTGGATGTTGGCAATTTGATCTCTGGTTCCTCTGCCTTTTCTAAAACCAGCTTGACCATCTGGAAGTTCACGGTTCACGTATTGCTGAAGCCTGGCTTGGAAAATTTTGAGCATTATTTTACTAGCGTGTGAAATGAGCGCAATTGTGCGGTAGTTTGAGCATTCTTGGCATTGCCTTTCTTTGGCATCGGAATGAAAACTGACGTTTTCCAGTCCTGTGGCCACTGCTGAGTTTTCCAAATTTGCTGGCATATTGAGTGCAGCACTTTCACAGCATCATCTTTTAGGATTTGAAATAGCTCAACTGGAATTCCATCACCTCCACTAGCTTTGTTCATAGTGATGCTTCCTAAGGCCCACTTGACTTCACATTCCAGGATGTCTGCCTCTAAGTGAGTGATCACACCATCATGATTATCTGGGTCATAGGACTTTTTTTGTATAGTTCTTCTGTGTATTATTGCCACCTCTTCTTAATATCTTTTGCTTCTGTTAAGTCCATACAATTTCTGTCCTTTATCGAGCCCACCTTTGCATGAAATATTCCCTTGGTATGTCTAATTTTCTTGACGATATCTCTAGTCTTTCCCATTCTGTTGTTTTCCTCTATTTCTTTGCATTGAATGCTGAGGAAGGCTTTCTTATCTCTCCTTACTATTCTTTGGAACTCTGCATTCAAATGTGTATATCTTTCCTTTTTTCCTTTGCTTTTCACTTCCCTTCTTTCACAGCTATTTGTAAGGCCTCCTCAGACAGACATTTTGCTTTTTTGCATTTCTTTTTCCTGGGGATGGTCTTGATCCCTGTCTTCTGTACAATGTCACGAACCTCCATCCATAGTTCATCAGGCACTCTATCAGATCTAGTCCCTTAAATCTATTTCTCACTTCCACTGTATAGTTATAAGGGATTTGATTTAGGTCATATCTGAATGGTCTAGGGGTTTTCCCCACTTTCTTCAATTTCAGTCTGAATTTGGCAATAAAGAGTTCATGATCTGAGCCACAGTCAGCTCCCAGTCTTGGTTTTGCTGACTGTATAGAGCTTCTCCATTGCAAATAGATGTAGAAACAGGGGAAACAGTGTCAGACTTTATTTCCTTGGGCTCCAAAATCACTGTAAGATGGTGACTGCAGCCATGAAATTAAAAGATGCTTGCTCCTTGGAAGAAAAGTTATGAACAACCTAGACAGCATATTAAAAAGCAGAGACATTACTTTGCCAACAAATCTCCGAATAGTCAAAGTTATGGTTTTCTAGTAGTTATGTTATGGATGTGAGAGTTTGAACTTAAAGAAAGCTGAGTGCTGAAGAACTGATGCTTTTGAACTGTGGTATTGGAGAAGACTCTTGAGAGTCTCTTGGACTGCAAGAGACTGCAATGTTAAAGAAAATCAGCCCTGACTATTCATTGGAAGGACTCATGCTGGAGCTGAAGCTCTAATACCTTGGCTACCTGATGTGAAGAATTGACTCATTGGAAAGGTTCTGATGCTGGGAAAGTTTGAAGGCAGGAGGAGAACAGGCCGACAGAGGATGAAATAGTTGGATGGCATCACTGATTCGATGAATATGAGTTTGAGTAAGCTCCAGGATTTGGTGGTGGATAGGAAGCTCTGTACATGGGGTCGCAAAGATTTGGACACGACTGAGTGACTGAACTGAATTGATTCTATTATTTTTGATATGATGGTAAATGGTATTGTTTCCTTAATTCCTTTCTCTGATTTTTTAGTGTATATAACTATAACATATTTCTCTGTATTAATTTTGTATCTGCAACTTTACTTAATTCATTAATAAAATATGATAGTTCCGGTAACATCTTTGCTTGCTTTTGTGTGCAGTAACATGTCATCTGCAAATAGTAACAGGTTGTGTTTCCTTTTTCAATTGGGATTCTTTCTATTCGTGTTTCTTCTGGTTGCTATAGACTCCCCAAACTATGCTGAATAAACGTGGTCAGGGTGGGCATCTTTGTATTATTTCTGATCTTAGAGGAAGTATTTTCAGCTTTTCACCATTGAGTAAGATGTTAGCTGTGTTTGTCATATATTTCATTTATTATGCTGAGGTATGTTCTCTTTGTGCCTGCTTTCTGGAGAATTTTTTATCATAAATGGGTGTTGAATTCTATCAAAATCTTTTTCTGCATCTATTGGGAGAATTATATGATTTTTTTTTCTGAATTTTGTTAGTGTTGTGTATCACCTTCATTGTTTTGTACATATTGATAAATCTTTGCACCCCTGGGATAAATCCCACTTGATCACGGTATAAGTAAGATCCTTTTAATATATTGTTCAAGTTGGTTTGCTAGTATTTTGTTGAAGATTTTGCATCTATATTCATCAGTAGTGTTGGTTTTTAATTTTCCTTTTAGTTATTTCTTAGTCTTGTTATCAGGGTGATGCTGGCCTCATAGATTAAGTTTGAAAGTGTTCCTTCTTCTTCAGAATTTTAGACTAGTTTCAGAAGGATAGATGTTAACTCTTCTTTAGTTGTTTGGTAGAAATCACCTGTGAAGCCATCTGGTCCTGGACTTTTGTTAGTTGGGAGTTTTACATTATTGGTTCAATTTCATTACTGGTAACTGGTCTGTTTATATTTTCTAAATCTTCTTGGTTTAGTCTTAGGAAAGTGTACCTTTCTAACAATTTGCCCATTTCTTCTAGGTTGTCCATTTTTTTAGAGTATAGGTGTTGACTCTAATTTCTTTTTCATTTCTGATTTTATTGATTTGAGCCTTCTTTTTTCTTCATGTGTCTTGCTAAAGGTTTATCAATTTTATTTTTCAAAGAATCAGCTTTTAATTTCATTGAACTTTTTATTTCTACCTATATTTATATTTGAAATGATAAGAAACGTACCTCCAGATTTTTTAAGACCAGAAATTTCCCACAATTTCACAAAAGAAATTAAGAAAAATATAATTTAATATTTACTTAAAGAAAAGATTGAAAAATAGCTATCCCTGTATAGTTCAAGGATATACAACTTCATGGTGGCCTTTATTTCATTAAACACAGATATAAAGGTGAAAAATTATATACAAATAGAATATGGTAATGATAAGTCAAATAAATGGTATTGTAAAGAAGAATAGGGATTTGAAGGAGAGAATTAATGTGGGCTACACAGTTAAATGGGCTTCCGTGGCTCAGACGGTAAAGAATCTGGCTGCAATGCAGGAGACCAGGGTTTCATCTCTGAGTCAGGAAGATCCCCTGGAGAAGGGAATGGCAACCCACTCCAGTATTCTTGCCTGGATGAGCCTATGGCCAGAAGAGTCTGGTGGGCTATAGTCTATGGTGTCACAAAGAGTCAGACACAACCGAGTGACTAACATATGCACACACACACACACACACACACACACACACACAGAGTTAAATAAAATATTGCTGAATCAATGAATGTGAGCCAGACTGGCTGGGTGGATGGGGTTTAGAATGCACTTGAATGAAATGAAATCAGGCTTTTCAGGCAAGAACAAATCTGAAAGGCAGGGCCTGACTGGGAATTTGACAAAAGCAAATTAGTTGGAGTAGCAGTTTTATGTATCTGAGGAAAGAGACAAAGATCAGCGTAAACTTTATACTGAACATACAGACTCCTGTGATATAGCCACAATTCCATTTAATTTTACATTCTACTGTCCCTTTACAATTCTATAGAGGATTTCTATAGAAATTTGTCATCTGGCTGAGCTGAGATGACAAAGCTAAAAAAATCTCATGAAACCTTAAGTCACTGAACAGAATCCTGATTCAGAAGTCAGAATGTTCAGAAACATTTAGCACACAAAACTCCAAATTTGATTGAAAGAAATCCTCTTTCCTTTTCACACTGGGAATTGTAGACAGGAAGTAAAGGGAGGGGATGTGGTCTTCATTACTCCAGCCTTCCCCGTCTTACTAAGTGTGTTTTCTGGTTCCAAGCTCTGATCCAGCATCAGAAGTGGGTGGGAACCAGCGGGGAATAGAGACAAGAGATGAGTCTCATCTGATTCACGGTTGCTGGATGGATCAGGTTATCTTGGCTTGGCAGGTGTTCCAAGATGCCTCTTACCTTGGAAATATCTACCTGGGATATTCAGAGACTCCCACAGGAAACATGTGACTGGTACCATGTTGCAGACTATCACTTCTACCTTGAGCCTAGTGACTGACCACCCCTCACAGATTCTGGTTACATGTCTGATTACATCACTCCTCCAGTTGTTCATAGGATACTCATTTTTAGAGTTATAAATAACTCAGAATTGTTCATAACTTTGCTTTCACAAGCCTAGGTTTCCACGGACCAAAAGGAATTCCAGGGATCTGTGTTAAGGGTCCGTTATTAGGTAAGATATGTATTTGGAATATGTCATAATATCTGACATATTTGGGCTTCCCTTGTGGCTCAGGTGTTGTAGAATCCACCTGCAATGCAGGAGACTTGGGTTCGATCTCTGGGTTGGGAAGATCACCTGGCAAAGGGAAAGGCTACCCACTCCAGTATTCTGGCCTAGAGAGTTCCACAGACTGTATAGTCCTTAGGGTCGCAAATGCTGGACACAACTGAGTGACTTTCACTCACTCACTCTCTCACTGACATACTTAAAACACATCTTACATGGCTTTATTTTAAATGTCAATGTTCTTAGATATTATTGTTGCATCTAAATCTTTGAAAGTAGGAAAAATAATTCTTGAAAATGCATGGGTTCATTATAGTGATCTGAAGAGCTCTATGCCTACATATTGAGGAACATTGCAAACCTTAGAAGAACGTCTTAGTGCTTTTGCCTAATGGATTCGCTTGTATAGGACACAAGTTCTTAAGTATTTTGGTGCCATGGACTCTGCAGTATGGTAAAGCCTACAGACTCAGAAAAAAAAGTTTTAAAATGCACAAAATAAAATACAAATGATTGCAAAAGGAAATCAATTTTATTGAAATGCAGTTATCAAATTATTAAGAAGTGACATAATAATGTATGCATTTCTTTGTTACATAACAACAGATAGTGGCAGGTCCAGGAATATTATATTGAAATAGTGGTAGGTATAAACAGTATTTCAAAGTATTTCTAAAACTGAAATGTGATTGATAATATTTGTATTTTCTGTTGGTGACACAGACAAAAGTATTGCAAATGTTGCTATGGCTTGTTTCATAAATTAATAGTTAAGTAAAGTGTTAAGTTTCAGTAAAAGAATAGGGAAAATAAAGGTTTCCGAATTCTTTCCCCAATTAAAAGCAATCTATTTGCATTTTGTCACCACCTCGTTCAGTGAAATATTTCCAGTTGCTCTATTGAGGATGGTTAGCCTGTAGAATTCAATGAAAGATGCACCCTTTCCTTGAATCACTCCCTCTGTTGATTCCTAACATCACTGCTTTCTTTCTGGGAGATTGTTACATATTTTTTATGGCACTCAATTGGTCCCTGGCTTCCCTCATCAGCATGGGCTTTCCAGGTGGCACTAGTGGTAAAAGAATCTGCCTGCAGTTAAAGAGAATTGCAGGAGATGCAGGTTCAATCCCTCAGTTGTGGAGATTTCCTGGATTAGGAAATGGCAACCCACTCCAGTATTCTTGCCTGAAAAATTTCATGAACAGAGGAGCTTGGTGGGCTACAGTCCCTCGTCAGCAAGGTGTGGTCCCTAGCTATTGAAAACTATCATTACGCAGAAAGGTAGTTTTTTTTTTTTTCTCAGAATTTTCTTGTACTTTGGGTACTCTTTCACACTGGATATGACTTTTAAAACAGCAGGAAGGATTCTATCAGAACCAACAGTTTCCCTCTTGCCTAATGAGATGATGACGGCATCACAAATAAAACACCTCCCCTTCTTCTGGAAACGCAGTCCTCCTGAGGGATTTCCACTTTGCCTCTTCAGCAGTGTGAAATGACCCAGGAAAAGACTTAATAAGTGGATGTCAGCCACAGAGTAAGCAGAAAAAAATGATAAATGGATCACTGGGCCACCCTATCTCAGTGCAGTTTGGCTGAGGACTATGCATTTGATTCTATAGTTTTTCTGTGTTAACTATGGTCAGGGATTCCCAGGTAGTTTCAGCCTGAGGCTATTACTTCTAATCATTGAGACTGATGAAAGGTCGTGGTATTTTTACAGCTTAGCTGTGACATGCAATATATCACTTTGCTTCCGTCAAAGAAAATATTATACACTTCATTGACAAAAGGTTGGGCACTTAGTTTTTCCTCCCCACACTGTCTACAATGTATTTGCTTGGATTTACCAATAATTTTACATTTAAAATGTTTCAGAAAATTACCTGGTGCTAAAATGAGATTATTCAGGTATAAGACAAATGTTTCAGGATCATTAGGAAATTAATTTCATGAAATGATTGATACAGAAGAGGTGTTACATATAGCCTTGAACCTTTGAACACAACACCATAGATTCCTTGTGAAAAACTGCTTATCACGTTAAAATAGCAGAATTTTTTAGAGTAAAAATCAACTGTTTAGAAAGTTGTTCATTCATAACATTTCATGGTGATTATTTTTTTCCTGCTTATGCTTAACATATTGCTAGCAATGACTATTTGTGTAAGAGCTGGCACCCCAGTCATCAGTGCTTGGGAATTTTTTTTTAATTAGCAAGATATTTCATTACTATTTGGACAAATAAAGAAAATCTGTAATAGAAAATCTTATTTATGATAAAGAAAATGTACAATAAAACTGAAGAAATCAGTACCAAAAAGTATTCAGAGGGAAATTCAGTGTGCCAAATTCTATGTAAATTAAACTATCCAGTGATATAGAAAATATGTGAACTAAGCCCGTAAACTAAGAATTCACTCAAAGTCTCAAAGATTTCAGGTAAAACTGACAATAAGGATAAAAGTAAAGGTAAATATATTCTTTAAAAGAAGTAGTTTAATAAACCTTAGAATTATTTATTTATGAAAATATAGACACCTTAAATTTTAATATAAAAAAATCAGCTGTAAGTAAAAACATAATAATTTATTTAATAAGAAATAGAATGCTATAATGGAAGCGTCTAGTACCTGTTAAATGGCAAGCCACTCCAGTACTCTTGCCTAGAAAATCCCATGGATAGAAGAGCCTGGTGGGCTGCAGTCCATGGGGTCGCTGAGGCTCGGACACGACTGAGCGACTTCACTTTCACTTTTCACTTTCATGCATTGGAGAAGGAAATGGCAACCCACTCCAGTGTTCTTGCCTGGAGAATCCCAGGGACGGCAGAGCCTGGTGGGCTGCTGTCTATGGGGTTGCACAGAGTCGGACACGACTGAAGCGACTTAGCAGCAGAAGTACCTGTTAGAAGGGTGGACTTGGATGGGCTGCAGGCTAGAATCTCCTGAGTCAATCTGGAGGAACTACAGAAGCTCATGGAAGACATGGGTAAGGAAGACTAGCAAAAATTGAGAAAAAAAACAAAAACAAAAACACAAAACATCTTGAGAACACAGACTACCAAGAAACAGGACATGGAGGGGAGGGCCTTGATGTGTTTGTAGCCAGAGCACAGGGTAATAGGAGGCTGGTCAGGGAGAAAAGGTTGGAGGAAAATTTTCAGTTCTGCTTTTACCTTCCAATGGATTGCCTTGACATAATTCCCATCTGTTTCTCTGCCGTGAGAGATGTCAGGACAGCCCAGGCCACTGGAGATATTGAGCAGCAGGACTGCAATTGATGAAGAGTCTGACTTACTGCAACCCTTGGACATTTGCCTCCTCAGTCCTCTTTCTCCAAACCCTCAAACAGGATTTATAAACCAAACAGGATTCCTCTTTCCAAACTGCTTATTCAAAATAGCTTAAAAACAAATCTATGACTAGAAGACTTGTATGGAAGAGTTAACATGATTCTTGGGGGGCTGGGTCTCTCTGCTCTGGGGCCCATCCCCTCTCTATATATAAAATGGAGAAGCATAGCTTCCTAAAACAAAGGCTTAGCCTTTGAGCTTATCCTAATATGTGTTGGTAGAAAGAACAATTGGTACTCTTAGCCGCTTGTGTTCCAAAACTCCTAAGAGTTAGTGCATAAATAAACTGTGGTACATCCAGATGATGGAATATTATTCAGCACTAAAAATAATGAGCTATCAGGCCATGAAAAGACATGGAGAAAACATACATACATATTACTAAGTGAAAAAAAAAATCCGAAAAGCCTTCATATTATATTGTTGCTGTTCAGTCACTAAGTCATGTCTGACTCTTTGTAACCCCATGGAGTGCAGCATGCCAGGCTTCCCTGTCCTTCACTATGTCCCAGAGTTTGCTCAAATTCATGTCTATTGAGTTGTGATGCTATCCAACCATCTCATCCTCTGTCGCCCCCTTCTCTTCTTGCCCTCAATCTATCCCAGCATCAGGGTCTTTTGTAATGAATTGACTCTGCGCATCAGGTGGCCAAAGTAATGGAGTTTCAGCTCCAGCATCAGTCCTTCCAGTGAATATACAGGGTTGATTTCCTTTAGGATTGACTGGTTTGATCTCCTTGCAGTGCAAGGGACTCTCAAGAGTCTTCTCCAACACCATGTAATTGCAGTTGCATAACATTTTGAGACAGGCAAAGCTTGGAGAAGTGGTAGTCAAGGTTGGGCTAGGGAAGGGATGAATAGATGGAGCACAGTGGAATTTTAGGGTAATGAAACTATTCTGCACAATACTACAGAATACAAAGCACAAATAAATATATGTGTAAAGAAATCAAGTACAATAAAATGCTAATTATAGAATTCAGTTGGTGGGCATTTGAATGGTCATTCTGAAATTCTTTCAACTTTTTTGTATTTTGGCAAACTTTCACCATGAAGTGTTGCAGAGAGAGAGAGAGAGAACTAACAGAAAAGGACAGAAAAACTACCCTACCTTATTTTGTGTGGCCCTTGTAATAGGTTGGAATCAAAGACATGAACCAAATATGAAGAACTAAGATGTATGGTTATTCATTTTGTGTGCGTGTGTGTTTAATGATTTTTGTATTTTATTTTTTTAATTTTATTTTATTTTTAAACTTTACATAATTGTATTAGTTTTGTTATTCATTTTTATTAAGCTATTAGCTTTTAATAAGTAAACTCTATTTTTTAGAGTAGCTTTGAGCTCATAGCCAGATTAAGCCTGAAGTGCAAAGCGATCTTATATACACAAACTTCCCTGTGATGAATGTCTCAGACCAGAGAAATACCTTTGTTAAAACTGATGAATCTACAATGACACATCTCTATGATCAGGGCCATAGTTTACACTGGGATTCACTTTTGGTGTTGTATGTGTCACTATACAATTGCCAGAACACTAAAAGTGTACAATTAACATTTTACGGGTTATCACACATGTATTTATTTGTGATTCTTATTTTTTAACGCATTTCAAATTAAGTTAGTACATGTCATTGTGTACATAGTATTGTTGTTGTTGTTTAGTTGCTAAGTTGTGTCCAACTCTTTGCAACGCAATGGACTGCAGCCTGCTAGACTTCTCTGGCAGTGGGATTTCTCAAGCAAGAGCACCAGAGTGGGTTGCCATTTCCTTCTTCATCATTAGTATATACGTCATTAACTAGACTTCAGTGCTTATTTATGATTATTCTTTTTCTTTTTTGGTAATATTTATGTACAATGAAATATCAAATCTTACGTGATCATCTGATGACCATTTAGTAAACAGCACATGACCGTATCTCCAGAGAGTTCACTAATATTCTTTCTGAGCATATCTTCATCCTCATGCCCACCATAAATTAGTTTTATTTGTTTGAGACAACACTGAGTAAAGATGGAATATTTGAGTGTGTAAATTTTTGTGTAAGTCATTGACTCAGCACTCAATTTGTGAGATTCAGCCATGTTAGAATATCTATTAGTGGTTTATTCTTCTTTATTGTCTAGAATCACACTATAGAAATCCAGTGTAGAAACATAATGAAAACTGTTAGCCGCTCAGTCAGGTCCAACTCTTTGTGATTCCATGGACTGTAGCCCGCCAGGGAAGAATACTAGAGTGGGTAGCCAGTCCCTTCTGCAGGGGATCTTACCAACCCAAGAATCAAATCCGGGTCCCCTGCACTGCACGCAGATTCTTTACCACCTGAGCCATAGAAACAGATTATGATTTATTTGTTCTTTCTCCTGAGCTCGATATATAGGCTATTTCCTTTTTTGAGTTATTATTAATAAAGTTGCTGTGAGCAATTTTGTGCAAGTCTTTTTTGGATGTATGTTCCTTTGGAATCACTGGGTTGTAATCTGTTTCTGAAGAAGGTAGAAAAGATTTTTCTAAAATTTTTCTAAAATTGTAGCATGTTACCATACCATCACAGTATATTAAAGTTACAATTGCTACACATTCTTGGCAGCATTTAACATTATCTATCTTTTTGATTTTAGATATTTTAGTGCATATATGGTTGTATTATATTTAAATTTGAGTTTTCCTGATGTCTAATGAAATTCAGTGCTTTTAAATATACTTAGTGTCCACTTGTGCATATTATCCTTTGTGAAGCATATGTTTTAATTTTTCCCTTTTGCTATTGGGTAGCTATCTTTTTATGATTGTCTTATAGGAGTTGTGTGTATATGTGCATGTGTGTGTGTATAACATATTCTTATTACCAGGCCTAAGTCAGTCATATGAATTGTAAATATTTTCTCATAGTCTACAGCTCGCTTATTCCTTCACTTAAAAATGTCTTTGGATGAGCTGAAGATGTCAATTTTTATGAAACATTGTTTATAATATTTTCCTTTTTTAGAGTTTTAGAGAAACTTTTGCCTATTTTCAAATCACAAAAAAAATCTTATGTTTTCCCTTAAAAACTTTATAGTTTTAGCTTTTATGTTTAGGTCTGGGATGTATCTCCATTAATCCAAACATCCATTAATATGTGTGGTGAGTTAGAAAGAAAGTGAACGTGACATCACTCAGTCGTGTCCGACTTTGTGCGACCCCATGGACTGAAACCTACCACGCTCCTCCATCCATGGGATTTTCCAGCTAAGAGTACTGGTGTGGGTTGCAATTTCCTTCTCCAGAGGATCTTCCCAATCCTACCATGCTCCTCCATCCATGGGATTTTCCAGCTAAGAGTACTGGTGTGGGTTGCAATTTCCTCCTCCAGAGGCTCTTCCCAACCCAGGGACTGAACCCGGGTCTTCCACATTGTAGGCAGACGCTTTACCGTCTGAGCTACCAGGGAAGTCATGTTTATTGTTTGATTTGAATACCTAGTTGTTCCAGTACCATTTGTTGAAAAACTTTTCCTTTTCTTGTTAGCATGCCTTTTCACCTTTGTTAAATATTAAATGATCACATAGTATGACTATTTCTGGGCTCTGTATTTTATTGATCTAATTATTGACCTTTTGCTAGTACATATGGTCTAAATTACTATGTTCTTATAGTAACTCTTTTTCTTTCATTTTTTTATTTTTTGGCTTGTATGAAGAATTATTTTTCTTGTTTTTATTTTATTTTTAAACTTTACAATATTGTATTAGTTCTTAAAAACAGAATAAAAGACTTTCAAGTTGACTTTTAGTCAAAATAGAAATGTGGAAAAGTAATATGAACACCAAGTTAACTTAATATAAATAATTTTTATAATTTAAAAGTTGGAGGGCAAATAAAATGAACAAAAGGTGTTAGTGAATAAATCAGAAAAAATTACACACATATAACCAATATTTATGACTACTTTAAATTATAGTAAAAATGATTCAGATAGCACTTCACTAATCTATAATGGCAGCATTTTAAGTGATTGTATTAGGAGCTGATAGACTTAGATCAGATCAGTCGCTCAGTCATGTCCGACTCTTTGTGACCCCATGAATCGCAGCACGCCAGCCCTCCCTGTCCATCACCAACTCCCGGAGTTCACTCAGACTCACGTCCATCGAGTCAGTGATGCCATCCAGCCATCTCATCCCCTGTCGTCCCCTTCTCCTCCTGCCCCCAATCCCTCCCAGCATCAAAGTCTTTTCCAATGAGTCAACTCTTGTCATGAGGTGTCCAAAGTACTGGAGTTTCAACTTTAGTATCATTCCTTCCAAAGAAATCCCAGGACTGATCTCCTTCAGAATGGACTGGTTGGATGTCCTTGCAGTCCAAGGGACTCTCAAGAGTCTTCTCCAACACCACAGTTCAAAAACATCAATTCTTTGGCCCTCAGCCTTCTTCACAGTCCAACTCTCACATCCATACATGACCACTGGAAAAACCATAGCCTTGACTAGACGAACCTTTGTTGGCAAAGGAATGTCTCTGCTTTTGAACAGCTATCTAGGTTGGTCATAACTTTCCTTCCAAGGAGTAAGTGTCTTTTAATTTCATGGCTGCAGTCACCATCTGCAG
>NW_011494640.1:9276922-9277169 GCF_000754665.1 Bison bison bison
GGCAAAGGAATGTCTCTGCTTTTGAATATGCTATCTAGGTTGGTCATAACTTTCCTTCCAAGGAGTAAGTGTCTTTTAATTTCATGGCTGCAGTCACCATCTGCAGTGATTTTGGAGCCCCCAAAAATAAAGTCTGACACTGTTTCCCCTGTTTCCCCATCTATTTCCCATGAAGCGGTGGGACCACAGATGCCATGATCTTCGTTTTCTGAATGTTGAGCTTTAAGCCAACTTTTTCACTCTCCAC
>NW_011494640.1:9277269-9298356 GCF_000754665.1 Bison bison bison
TGCAATTGTGCGGTAGTTTGAACATTCTTTGGCATTGCCTTTCTTTGGGATTGGAATGAAAACTGACCTTTTCCAGTCCTGTGGCCACTGCTGAGTTTTCCAAATTTGCTGGCATATTGAGTGCAGCACTTTCACAGCATCATATTTCAGGATTTGGAATAGCTCAACTGGAATTCCATCACCTCCACTAGCTTTGTTCGTAGTGATGCTTTCTAAGGCTCATTTGACTTCACGTTCCAGGATGTCTGGCTGTAGGTCAGTGATCACACCATCATGATTATCTGGGTCATGAAGATCTTTTTTGTACAGTTCTTCTGTGTATTCTTGCCATCTCTTCTTAATATCTTCTGCTTCTGTTAGGTCCATACCATTTCTGTCCTTTATTGAGCTCATCTTTGCATGAAATGTTCCTTTGGTATCTCTGATTTTCTTGAAGAGATCCCTAGTCTTTCCCATTCTGTTGTTTTCCTCTATTTCTTTGCATTGATCGCTGAGGAAGGCTTTCTTATCTCTTCTTGCTATTCTTTGGAACTCTGCATTCAGATGTTTATATCTTTCCTTTTCTCCTTTGCTTTTCACTTCTCTTCTTTTCACAGCTATTTGTAAGGCCTTCCCAGACAGCCATTTTGCTTTTTTGCATTTCTTTTCTATGGGAATGGTCTTGATCCCTGTCTCCTGTACAATGTCACAAACCTCATTCCATAGTTCATCAGGCATTCTATCTATTAGATCTAGGGCCTTAAATCTATTTCTCATTTCTACTGTATAATCATAAGGGATTTGATTTCGGTCAAACCTGAATGATCTAATGGTTTTCCCTACTTTCTTCAATTTCAGTCTGAATTTGACAATAAGGAATTCCTGATCTGAGCCACAGTCAGCTCCTGGTCTTGTTTTTGCTGACTGTATAGAGCTTCTCCATCTTTGCCTGCAAAGAATATAATCAATCTTATTTCGGTGGTGACCATCTGGTGATGTCCATGTGTGGAGTCTTCTCTTGTTTTGTTGGAAGAGGGTGTTTGTTATGACCAGTGCATTTTCTTGGCAAAACTCTATTAGTCTTTGCCCTGTTTCATTCCGTATTCCAAGGCCAAATTTGCCTGTTACTCCAGGTGTTTCTTGACTTCCTACTTTTGCATTCCAGTCCCCTATAATGAAAAGGACATCTAGCTGATAGTCTAGCTGATAGACTACCTATATCTAATTTGGCCAATGGTCATTTGTCTGGATACAATATTGGAATATGTATATAAGACTGAAAAAATAATTTTGTCTTTTGACCCAGTAACTTTACCTTTTGGATTCCTTGCTAGAGGTGGAAAGCAATTAATATACTCAAATATTAATACTCAAGAAATTTTCTTTATAATTTTGGTACATAAAGTAATTTCAAATTTTATTATGTAATGAAAAACCTCAGGCTTTTGAGATATGTTCATAAATATAGGGAAATAATTAATATATGAAAAAAGGCAGAATTATACATGTATGTATAATGCAATCCTAGTTTTCTAAAATAAAACGTTTGTACATGCAGGGCAAAAACAGTAATGGAAAGGAATATTTCAACAATTTGACCATTATTTATTTAACACCAGTACTTCTAAACAGTAAGATTTAAAGTAAGTTTCTTATCTACTTTATACTTTTCTGTCCCTTCTGTATTTTATAATGGGTATTTATTTTTATAATTTAGTAAGATAAATCCTCTTTTAAAAAGTTAATAAGGAGTAACACAATACTGTGAAATACACATTCTCAGAATATGTCTGAAATATAGAATGAGTAATTACTTACAGGTGAGAGAATTGCAGTGCATTGGAAATAGAAAGATCCAGCATTAGAGGGCTTTGCAAAGAAGAGCTTAGTTGAATACATAGGCTCTTGTCTCTTTGTCTGGGCTCTTCTACTCTTCAGCAGTGTATCTTTGGATAATTTCCAGATGACTAGACTATTCAATCAGCTGGGATGGTCATACCCAGTAACAAATGGTTAACAGTTCCTCAAAACTCCTTATTTTTCTATTTGATGGCACAGAAGAGCAAAAGCTAATGATATCCATACCTACAAATTTGTTTCACCTTCAGGTAACAGTTTTACTGTGTGTGGGGCATTGTTGCATATGTGTATATTTATTTACTGCTTACTCTATATAAGGCATTTATGTAAGAGCTTAGGGGCTTATGAGCACAGGTAGAACAAATAAATAGAACTTTTTCAAGAATGACCATGGTGAGGTGCTTCAGCAGCCCCTGGAGGTGCTTCCGGTCTGCATGTCTGCTCTCAGAGCATCAGTTCACCAGCTGGATCTGAAATTTTAGCCGCTTCTTATTGCCAAGTGTGATGTAGTATATGCCATTGAAGAGAATTAGAAATAGCATTTAATTAAATGTAAATTGTTTCAGCAAGGTCTTCCCTGGTGACTCAGCAGTGAAAAATCCACCTGGGATGCAGAAGATGCAGGAGACTCAGGTTCAATCCTTGGGTCAGGAAGATCCCTGGAGTAGGAAATGGCAACCCATTCCAGTATTCTTGCCTAGAGAATCCACATGGACAGAGGAGCCTGGCAGACTACAGTGCATGGGGTTACAAAGAGTTTGACATGACTGAAGCGACAGAGCACACACGCACAAATTGTTTTATCAATAAGCATTCACTTAAAATGCCCTATAAACAAAGCATATTTGACTCATTTCCCATCAATTCACAGAGCGCCTTGGTGGATAACCCATATTTTTCAAATTAGTGACCTGGACATATAATTAGGAGTGTGGAAAGTGCATAAATATATCAGAGACTTCCTTGTAACTGGGCTGATTTCTATCAGATAGATGCTTCTTTATTCTAGAAACCTAATTGGTATGCCTGTTTTATAAGCATAAGCATGTGCATTTTAACTATAAAATAAGTAAATATTTTGGGAAAAAGTGCCCAGGGGTAGCACGGATTTTCCTGGCAAGAATACTGGAATGGGTTGTCGTTTCCTCCTCCAGGGAAACTTCCAAACCCAGTGATCAAACCCATGTCTCCTGCTTTGCAGGTGGATTCTTTATAGCTAAGCCAGCAGGGAGGCCCTGACAAGGTAAGTGAAACAAAATTTGGCTAACCTCTTCTCATTGCATGGAAGGTACTAAATTGCAGTAAGACTAGACTGAGGAGAAAACTGTTGCAAAATAAGAAAATCAACTTGATCTTAGTTTTAGTGATTGGCTAACAATGAGAAACAAAAAACAAAGATCATGGCATCTGGTCCCATCACTTCATGGCAAATAGATGGAGAAGCAGTGGAAACAGTGGCAGACTTTATTTTTTTGGCTCCAAAATCATTGTAGATGGTAGTGACTGCAGCCATGAAATAAAAAGATGCTTACTCCTTGGAAGAAAAGTTATGACCAATATAAACAGCATATTAAAAAGCAGAGACATTACTTTGTCAACAAAGGTCTGTCTAGTCAAGGCTATGGTTTTTCCAGTAGTCATGTATGGATGTGCATGCAGAAGAATTGATTCTTTTGAACTGTGGTGTTGGAGAAAACTCTTGAGAGTCCCTTGGACTGCAAGGAGATCCAACCAGTCCATCCTAAAGGAAATCAGTCCTGAATGTTCATTGGAAGGGCTGATTCTGAAGCTGAAACTCCAATACTTTGGCCTCCTGATGCAAAGAGCTGACTCATTTGAAAAGACCCTGATGCTGGGAAAGATTAAAGGCAGGAGGATAAGGGGATGACAGAGGATGAGATAGTTGGATAGCATCACGGGCTCAATGGACATGAGTTTGAGTAAACTCTGGGAGTTGGTGATGGACACGGAGGCCTGGTGTGTCGCAAAGAGTGAGACATGACCAAGCAACTGAACTGACCTGAACAATGAGAATATCATGAACAGTACAAAGTATATAATACTAGTGAGATCTCATTTATAGTTTAGCAAACAACTTCCAGTGAAAACAATTCGTTTATTTTCTAACGCAGAATGGAATATATTAGGCAACGTATCCTTGAATGACTGTGTTTCTCAAATCTTCTCATGCAAAGTATCATGTATTAAATCCTGTATTAAACCCCTGCGGCTTGAACAGTCAGATCCCACTCACCAGTTGGAGAACCTGGAGTTATCACTTTCCTTGAAATGTTCACATGCTCATTTGGTGCTGAGATCTTGGCAAAATCCAAAGCAGTGACCTTCAACACTGACACTCTTTTATGTTTTCATCCTATGTTCACCCTGGGGTTGACTTGTTCACTCCTCTCTCATCCCCTGCTAGAGCATCCCCTGCTCTCCTGATTTTGCAGACAGCATCTCTTTCCCACTTGGTCATACCATCTGTCTCCACATTACAGTTTACTCTGCATGAATACCAGGTAGCAGACGTGATTTTGCCCAATAGCAAGTACAGTGGAAAGTCTTTCACAGGCGCCCCACAATCTGTGAACATATGATCAGTCTAGGATAACACATTGTGCTAAAAATATACCAGAGAACTGTTCATGTGGTGATAAACAAGGAACCTGACTCAAGGCAGGATACGTGCATGTGCCACGAGCCTCTGAAATGTGTTTCCATGTGCCCCCAGATGAGGATGGTTTGTCAAAGGGAGACAGCAGGATAAACTAATGTTTGTTTCTTTATTGTAAATGTTAACATACATTTATCAGTGTCGGCATCGTGTGTTTGGCCTAAAACTCAAACTGCAAGTTAAATGAGTGGGAATCTAGAAGTACTTGTCATGATGTGGTTGGTTGATAAACAGAAATTTGTATAATTTCCATGATAACTTCTGAAACTGCCCCTTGACCTTAGGGGGGATATCCCAGTAGGTCTGAAAGAACACCTTTCAGAGAAAGGATTGTGTCTCCTATGGTTTATGCTGCATCGTTCAACCTTTATTTATCTATGCGTGCATGCTGCATGCTAAGCTGCTCCAGTTGTATCTGACTCTGCAACCCCATGAACTGTAGCCTGCCAGGCTCATCTATCCACGGAATTCTCCTGGCCAGAATACAGGAGTGGGTTGCCATGCTTTCCTCCAGTGGATCTTTCTGACCCAGGGTTTGAACCCAAGTGTCCTCCACTTCAGGCACCACCTGGGAAGCCCTTATTTATCTACTGTTCAGTCACCAAGTCATGTCTGACTCTTTGCAACTCATAGACTGCAGCATGCCAGGCTCCCCTGTCCCTCACCATCTCCTGGAACGGAAGTTCATATGCATTGAATCGGTGATGCCATCCATCGTTTTTTATCTATTTTGTCTCTTTAGTAGAACTTGACACTATTCCCCATATGTTAACTGCATAGAGATCTTTTGCAGAGTGATTGTCAGTTTATGTAGAGAAGACTTGCACAGATTTTTAATTTCATTTTATTACTGGATACCGAGGACTGCTTTTTTGAAACTTAGAACTTGTAACTTGCTTTAATTAATCTAGTAATCAATATCTATTTTTATTTAGTCAGCAACAATGGTCCTTATCTCATGTCATACTGCTTCCCTACCTCTGATTTCCGTTTCTGGTTTCTTGGAGAGGATAAGGAGGGGCAATTTGCTTTCTTCTTAAGTTGGTCAAATGACCGTGTCTGGGTTCAGATTGCACAATGTGGACCGGGATCCAAATTCTGGGTCTGCACTCAGTGCAGCCATTTCAATGCTTACACGAATCATAAAGCTTTCGGACCCCAGATGGTGCACCTACTCTCCTATAAGCACTGGAACAGTGAGATGTAGTAGAGGGGTGGTACCCTGGGGCTCAGAGGGCTGCTCTTCACACTTGGCCTTCTCCTCTGTAACTGTGTGGCTTTGAACCACTGATTAAAATTCTTTGTGTCTTCCTGTAAAATTTGGAAAATAATATGTATTTCATTGAGCTAGTTTGCATTAAAATGCCTGGTTCGTAAACTTTCTTATTAGAATTTGTGATCTGTGGATGTGCTGGAGCTGATGGGTGTTTGTGAACCATTTCACACTGTATGCAAAATTAATTATGTTTGTGGACTTTCCCAGGAAAAGGGTCCATAGTTTCATCAATATCTCAGGGCATCCTGTGGCCCTAAACAGTTTGGGAACCATTGATAAGATGCCCCTTATAATTTTTCTATGAATTTCACTTTCAGAAAAAAAAAAAAAAAAAACAACATTAAATCTTTAAAGTGATAATTGCTCCGGTTTACATGTGCTTTGGACATTTGCTTCCTTTTATTCTTGCTTTTTTTGTTTTGTCCAATAGCTGCTGCCCAGAGAAATATGGACTCAAATAGTAATTCAGATGGTAAAGAATCTGCCTGCAATGAAGGAGATCTGGGTTCCGTCCCTGGGTGGGAAAGATCCCCTGGAGAAAGGAATATCTATCCACTTCAGTATTCTTGCCTGGAGAATTCCATGGACAGAGGAGCCTGATGAGCTACAGTCCATGGGGTCGCAAAGAGTTGGGTATGACTGAGGTACTAATACTTTTACTTTTCGCTTTCAAAGAAATACAAGTGCCTTCTGTGGACATTGTATGTACAGCATCACCCCCAGGAGACTGCAATGCGGTCAGTCAGATTCCTTTAACAAATTATTTGGCTCTCATGTCAGCATATAATCTGTTTTACCAATTGACAGTAACCCTTTATTTGCCTGACTAATGAAGCACAAACGACAGCTGAGGACTTTCCTCTTTCACACCCCACCTCCTAAGAAAGGGGTGACAGAGAGGCACATAGTAAGATAGAAGTCTGACTAATTTCTGGGATACACACTATTTTAATGACTTTCTTTTTAAATTATATTTGGCCTTTAATCAGCTATTTCAACATACAGAAGAACGGGAACACTATGGATCTGTTATTTTTACAGGACTAAATATAAGATTTCAAATAATTATGCTGTAGTCACTAGAGTGAAGGCTGTGTTGATCCAACTAAGCGACACAAAGAACAGTAGTTTTGCAAAATAGAACTTTGCTTTTTATCTTCTATGGCATAGGGAAGGAAGGACTTCCTGTTTCCAGAAGTCATCACCTGAAGGGTAGGGTGGTTCTGACATCCTCAATGCATAGCTTTCAAAGGAGCATTCTCATTCTCATTTTCAGCAAGCAGCAAAAAAAAGTGAGGAGCAATTCCAGAGCAAATGTTTTCTAAGCAAATGAGGCAGAAGTTCCATATTTCACTTCCACTCATCCTCCATTGAAGGGGTTTAATAATCTGTGTATATGTTAGTTTCTCAGTTGTGCCCGGCTCTTCGTGACCCCATGGACTATAGCCCGCCAGGCTCCTCTGTCCATGGGATTCTCCAGGCAAGAATACTGGAGTGGGTTGAAATTTCCTATTCCAGAGGTTCTTCCCAACCCAAGGATTGAACTAGAGTCTCTTGCATTGTAGGCAGACTTTACCATCTGAGCCACCAGAGAAGTCCAGGTGGCTACACCTAAATACCCCAAACAGGAAGATGTGGTATACTTGAGTAGTTGTGCACTCAGATACGGCCTGTTACTCTGGAAGAGAAGAACAATTTTTTCTTAACAAGTAGCAGTTTCTGTTGTATGGGTAGAATTAGGATTTAGACACATGCATCAAAGCTAGGCAAAACCAGCAGCTTTGGGGATCTGATGAATGAATTCTTTGTTTCTCTTTCTTCTGGAGGCACTCAATAATGTTGAGTACTTTCAATTCAAAATAGTCTCATTGTCTGAGAATAATCGGAGAACCACCAAAGGAAATGAACTGAACAGAGGTTTGGGTTTCAGCAGGATAGACAAAACAGGATGATCAGGATCCAGAGATAAGTCAGACCTGTTGGGACAAGATAGGTGATCATGAAGGATCCAAGCACAAGGTAATAGAGAGCATAAGATAGGGCACTGGCAACAGGCAGCAGGGATACAGGCGTGAAGACCAAGGCTGAGGTGTACATTGCTGTAGCTCCTTTAGGATCTCAGAAGGGCACACCAGGACTGGAGCTGAGAACTAGGGCAACTGGCAGAAACTCAGTTGAGGAAAGTCATGCCCAGCTACTGAACCCTGACTCACGGCCATCAAGAATAAAACACGAGTTCATTTACTGCAATCAGGATGAAAAGAAAACCTAGATCAGCTACAGAGGATTATAATAAGGTATGATCCAGCTAAACATGTAAGTTCTTGTTAAGCATTATTCCTAGAGGCTTCAAGAAGTCCCACAGGCTAAGGTAAGTTATGTCTCCAGGTCTCATTGAAATAAACACAGCTGCAGATTTAAGGAGCTATGAGAGGCCAAGGAGTTAAACCATCTCAGGTTCTTGAATAAAACAATAACATTTGAATCTTTGGATTGTTTTGAAGAGTGAATGATTGCTTTTTAGACAGGAAGGCAAAGGTTATAAATTAGAAAATGAATCAAAAGTGAAAAAGATTTCTAAGCAAAAAATGGTGTTGAAATAACTAGATACATGCAAAAATGAAGCTAGACATAGACTTTACACCTTTCATAAAAAGTAACTCAAAAATGGATCACAGATCTAAATTGAAAAAGCAAAGCTATAAAACTTCTGGAAGAGAGCATAAAGAGAAAACCTAGATGAACTTGGATATGGTGATAACTTTTTATATACAACACCAAGAGCATGATTCATGAGATAGATAATGGATAAATTGGACTTCATCTAAATTAAAAACTCTGTTCTGTAAAAGATAATCTCAAAGAGTGAGAAAGGAAGACACAGACTTGGGGAAAATACTTGCAAAAGACATATTTGATAAAGGACTGTTTCCCAAAATATACAAAGACTTCTTAAAACTCCACAAGAAAATTAAAAATCTGATTTTAAAAATGGCTAAAGACCTTAATATACCTCATCAAAGAAGATATATAGATAGCAAATATGAAGAGCTGTCCCGTGTTGCATGTCACCAGGAAAATGCAAATTTAAAAAACAGTGAGGTAGCTCTGGATACTTTTTAGAATAGCCAAAATCCAAAACACTGACAACAGCGAATACTAGTGAAGCTGTAGAGAAAAGAAACTTTCACTCATTGCTGGTGGGAACGTAAAATGGTAGGCAGTTTGGCAGTTTCTTACAAAACTAAACAAACTCTTACTATATGATCCAGAAATTGGGCTTTTTGGTATTTACCCAAATTAATTAAAAAAAAAAAAAAACTTAAGTCCCCATGAAAACTGCACACGGATATTTATAGCAGCCTTATTCATGCTTGCCAAACTTGAAAGTAACCAAGGAACTTCCTTGGTGGTTCAGTGGTTAAGGATCTATCTTCCAAAGAAGAGGATGTGAGTTCAGTCTCTGATCAGGGAACTAAGATCCCATATGCTATGGGATATCTAAGCCTGTGAGCCTCAACTACATCCTTGAGCCCATGCATTCTGGAACCTGCAAACTACAACAAAAGGTCTCATGTGCAGCAACTAAAACCTGACACATTCAGAAATTAATAAATACATAAATACCAAAAAAGGAAACTACCCAAGAAGGTGAGTAGGTGATCAAATAAATAAATAATGGTATATGAATATGATGGAATATTATTGCTGTTTTTCAGTTGCTAAGTCATGTCCAGCTCTTTGTGACCCCAAAGGACTGCAGCACACCAGGTTTCCCTGCCCTTCACTATCTCCCAGAGATTGCTCAAGTTCATGTTCATTGAGTTGGTGACGCTATCTATGGAATTTGATAAGGTGACGCTACCTATGGAATATTATTCAGTACTAAAAATATGAGCTCTCAAGCCACAAAGAGATATGGAGGAAACAATTACTACCAACTGAAAGAAGTTGATCTGGGAAGGCTACATAATGTATATTCCACTGACATGCCATTCTAGAAAAAGTAAGACTATAGACACATTAAAAAGATGAGAGGCTTCCAGGGTTAGCGCAGGGAAGAATTAATAGGCAAGGAACAGGATTTTTAGGGGAATGAAAATATTCTGTATGATACCATCATGGTGGGTCCATGTCATTATACATTTCTCCAAACCCGTAGAATGTACAAAGTCAGTAGGAAGCTATCATGTAAACTCTGGCCTCTGAGTGATTATGTGGTATTAACATAGGTTCATCAGTTGTATCAAATGTAACACTCTGCTTTGGAACTTGATAATTGGAGATAATTGGGGAAGTTTTCACTGTTGAAGTTAAAACAAGTTAAAAAAAATAAAGTGATCCAGGGAAAAACAAATAAACAAACCAAAAACCCATGTAAAGAGGGTGATGAGGAGCCCCAGCCAGAAACTTCCTAAGATTGACTACCCAACCACCTGCTGGCTCCCAGTCACCTTCCACCAGGAGTTCTCTTTCACTGCTGTTTGGAATAGAAAGTCAGTGTACAGTCATCTTCTTACACTTCTGTTAGCAAAGGAAGCAGAGTCATTTGCTTACCTATTTCTAAACCCTAGAGACTATAGATAAAGAGACTGGAAAGAAACACACCTGACTTCTTCTCCCTTCTCTGTTCATACCTGTGAAGATGGTCCCTGGTGACTCCCGCCTTCTGATATTCACATGCATGCAAGCTTAGTCCGCTTCAGTCATGTACGACTCTTTGTGACCATATGGACGGTAGCCCACCAGGCTCCTCTCTGTGGGATTCTCCAGGTAAGAATTTTGGAGTGGGTTGCCATGCCCTTCATCACACTTAAATGTATTTCTCCTCCCTTAAACAGAGGCTAGTCCTGGGAATGCTGCAAGTGAATCAAACACGACTGGAGTGCAGGATGAAACTCTCAAGGTTAGGTCTCAGAAAGACTGTGGCACCTGTCCTCAGCTTCCTTTCTCATTCCCTTGCTGCTTTGTTAGGGGGGAAACAGCTGCAAGGCCTTGATTTGCCCTGTGGGGAGGAACAGGTGGCAAGGGGCTGACCTCTGTCACCAATGGCCAAGAGCCGAGAGAACAGGCTTGGAGTGGACCCTTCCGACAGTCCCTGCTGGCATTTAAACAGGCATCCTATGAAGCCACACCCAGACCCTGACCCTCAGAAACTGAAATGGGAAGTGTTCACTATTTTAAGCCACCAAGTTTTGGGAAATGTTTCTTCACGGTGATAAATTACTAACACACACTTGAAAGGTGTACATCAATGATTCTCTAGCAAGGCAGAGAGAGAAATGCCCTGTTTATAAAAAGGTGCAAAGGCAAAGAAGGCTGGTGACCTAGCGAAATCCACAACCATCTCCTTCAGGGCAGGGATGTAGCTGATAAGCTGGGGATCTTAATAAGTCCAGATCCACCACATCATCAGGAAAGAGAGGCTAAAGGAAAAGCTTTGTGAGGTTCCTGTTTTTATCCATTGTTATCTTGTTTCTCCTCTTAAAGCTCACGTGAAGTGTAGGAGAATATAAGCAGTTTAATATTTTGAACCGACTCTCAAAAGATCAAAAAGGTGGAGGACAGAGACAGAAACAAACAGAATTTGTGTAAGGAAAACAGAGAGCTGGAGAAAAAAGGGAAAGTGAAAGAGGAGATCATAATCTGGGTAAATGTTGCCCTGTTTTAGCAAGCTTAAATGCTTCATAAATTGTTTCTGCCAAACCCTAAACTCAAGGCTATTAACTTAGGGTACATAAGGCACTTCAAAGGTTTTTGAATTCTTTAACATTTTCCACAAAAATCCAATGCTTACATACCCACCTGTTTTTTTGGGACTGGTGACCCCTAAAAAGTTTAAGAACCACTTTTCTAGAGTTACTTAGGTCAAATGATTAGGGGCATTTTGATTTCATCTTGTTCTTAATAGTTTTTTACTTCCTTAAAAGTCTTCCTTAAGAGGTATGACCTAAGGGAAATCTTATAAAAGCCAGATTAAAAATGTACGTTTAAATATGTGTTTAAACAATGCTTGATCTGTCTCTCTGTTGCTCTCTTACATTATAAACTTGAATCAAACAGAAATCATATCTTTCTTGGATACCTTCTTTTATCAGACTCATTAGAAAAGACCCTGATGCTGGGAAAGATTGAAGGCAGGAGAAGAAGGGGACGACAGAAGAGGGGATTGTTGGATGGCATCACAAAGCCAAGGGATGTGAGACTGAGCAAACTCTGGGAGATGGTGAAGGACAGGAAAGCCTGGCATTCTGCAGTCCATATCGTCACATAGAGTCAGACATGACTGAGAAAGTGAAAAACAGTAACCCCAAACTAGGTCACATGCAGGATGGAGCATAACAAAATGTGATTGGTTTCCACTGATGAAATGTCTAATCAAGTTCTTCCAGGAATTAATGGAAGTACTAGAAATAAAAATTGTGTTTTCTATTCCACTGCCTAGTTAATAAATTCTGACAGACACATGTAATTATCTTAGATGCAGGAAGACAAAACGATGGATGAGAGGAAACAATTGATAAGACGGTATTGATTTAAATCAGGAGGCTAATCTCATATGATGGATGTATTGTACATAAAAGCAAGAGGTGAATATGATCATTCTTTTATTCTAATGGAAAGGTATCTATTTAAGAGGAGGGACAAGTATGGTGATTTAAGTCATGTCTTCTGTGCATGTTGCATGTAATGTTGCTACTCCTAATCTAGCTTTTGTTCCACTGGCCTGAACATCTTCCAAGCTGACCTGACAAGGCCCAGAACAAATAGGACTATTGGTACTATTTCACTACCAGATTGATGCTAGTCTCCTTTCTCCTAGAGTAATTAAAGGACACATTTGTTGGTGATTATCAAGTAAGTAATATGAAAATTAACCAGCATTATTACTTTAAGATTCCTGAAGAAGATAATAAGAAAGGAAATAAACACCTGGATGGTGTTTCCTTGTATGGGAATTTTAATTAAAATCCAAGGAAACAAATTGGATACTAATAATTTTCTATGAGTGAATTTTTTTTTAAAGTAACTTTTATAAATGAAAGAGTTGTGCCACTTCGTTTCGGTAGGATGAGTTAAAGTTGAAAGGCTTGGAGCTAAGAGAGACCTAGAGAGATCATGAGGTATCAGATTTGGAATCCTGATCTATCTATGTCCATAACATGATTCTGGATGTCAGCAACAGGAATTCAGTTTGATCACGGTTCCAGTGATTCTCTAAGCATTCTACCTGTAAAATTTGACACAGAGAAATGACAGGGAAATGGAGAAATCAGGATGATTTTGTTTTCTTAATCTTCTGCATGCCAGTAGCTAAGGTTGACTACTAAAAGAATCATGGTAAAAAGGAAGATCCTGTTTGCACAATGAGCTTTACGAAAGGAAGAGCGCCTGTAGCTCGGCTCTGAGGTTTTGACACAAAGTACATCCCGGTTGGAAAGAAACAGGCTTTCTTACTTCTGACAAGAATTCACTGTGACTCAGCTGGAGCTGAGAGGACCAAAGAAGACACGGGGCTTCTTGGTATCTTGCATATGTGAGGATGACCTTTGTCGTTGTTCAGGTGCTCTGTCATGTCCGACTCTTTGTGACCCCATGGACCCCAGCACATCAGACTTCCTTATTCTTCACTATCTCCCAGAGTTTGCTCAAACTCAGCATCCCCTGGGTTTGTGATGCCATCCAACCATCTCATCCTCTGTCATCCCCTTCTCATGCCCTCAGTCTTTCCCCTGGGAGATGGCACTCCTGGCAGAAGAGCAGTGAGCACGATGTCACCTCCAGCCACATCCTGGCAAAACACAACCCTTACGTGGATGGCAGGCAGTGGATGTCCAGCTTGGAAAAGCAAGAGGGGCCTTTCTCTCAAGCATATGTGAAACTCCCCAGGGAGTGGAAGAAGCGGGGCAGGCAAGGATGAGATCTCAGGAGATGATCTCACAGAGAGCCCCAATAACTGGCAGTTTGCGCTGTCTCAAGGCAGAAGAGCTGGGCTCTGAGACCCCCTCACTTATTTGTCAAGACAGGAGCCTCCTGGCACTTGGTTAGCAGGTGCACCAGCTCATCAAGGTGACTTGAGGGGCTCAGAATAGAGCCTTACTGGGGTTTGCTATGTCCTCTGACCCAGAAACAGCTGGGGTTGACCTCAGAGAGAGTAATACGGGTGCTGAGGGCCTGTGAGTCTGTGGTCAGGGACAGGTGAACATATGTGACCACAGTGTGAGTGCCAATACGACCTCATTTATATTTGCAGAGCGGTGAGCCTGGATGGATTCCATATCAGTCAAAGAGTTTCAGAGCTGGAAGAGACCTTTTGGGTCACATAGTGAGAATTTTCCTGTTCCTTTTTGTAGCAAAGATCCCAAGGCACTGAGTAAAATACGTGATTTATCAAAGCCAGATAGCTCAGTATTCGCAAAGCCAGGATTAAAATTCATGTTTTCTGATTTTAGCCCAGCTTTTTTTTTTTTCAATTATACATGATACATTATTATATAAGACACATTATAATATGGAAGCATTTATAATTTGAGGATTTGCAATTCTTTCCCTGAAAATGTGTGAAAATGCTATGTTCTCCATACAGTATGATGAGCTTTGGCACCAGGGACTTATGAATCCTATATTTTGTCTATCTGTTCATATTTTATATTATTTAATATTATCCTGAATATGAACTATTTTAATATCCATCTATATATATCTGTCTAGCACCCTCATCCTATAACACCAGCAACTTGAGTTTTGCATTTTCCCGTTGTCATAGCAGAAGAAAGAATACAATATTCCCTTGTTCCCCTAGGTCTGGCTTTCCTGGAATAAATCCATTTTACTTTCCTGGAAAATTGGGCAGCCCATCTCTGACCATCTGGCCCATTGATTTCTTGAGATCTGATAGAAATTGTTGCAGAGTTCATCAACTTTTACTTCCTTCAAAAGCAGAAGGTGACATACTGATTATGTAATTTTATCTGGAAGATAGAGAGAAAAAATGATGCTATAGGTTGATCATGGAAAGGCTATAATGCAGGGATGATTTCAAGTATTTATGCCAATGGGATGCTTCATGAGCATAGGTGCTCTGTGCAGGGCAGAGTGATGGCAGACCTGAGGCCAAGGAGGAAAGGGCATGGAGGCAGGAAGGGCAAGAGTCATCCTACTGAGTAACCCTGACTGCAGAAATACATTCCTCTCAAGGTGTATCTGGTTTTTCCCTTCCCCAGTTATCAAATGGGCAGAGAGGGTGCTCTCTGTACTGTCCAGACTATCCTTAGGCTGCATGCAAAGCAAATATACAGAATCACAAAAAGTAGGTTTCAGATAAAGGACAATTATTCAAATGCCAGATCTGTCACTGGCTCTATGACATTATCATTAAGATATGTTTTATATATAATGTTGTTATTCAGTCACTAAGTCCTGTCCTACTCTTTGCGACCCCATAAACTGCAGCACACCAGCCTTCTCTGCCTTTCACTATCTCCCAGGGTTTGTTCAAACTCATGTCCATTGAATCAGTGATGCCATCCAACCATTTCATCCTCTGTCGTCCCCTTCTCCTCCTGCCCTCAATCTTTCCCAGCATCAGGGTCTTCTCCAATGAGTTGGCTCTTTGCATCAAGTGTCCAAAGTATTGGAGCTTCAGCTTCAGCATCAGTCCTTCCAATGAATATTCAAGGTTGATTTCCTTTAGAATTGACTGGTTTGATCTCCTTGCAGTCCAAAGGACTCTCAAGAATCTGCCGCAGCACCACAGTTCAAAAGTATCCATTCTTTGGTGCACAGCCTTGTTTACGGTCCATACACACAAACTCTGCCAGAACATTTCACACCATACACATTGCACACATGTTTATAGGTAGAAGTACATATTTGACTTGTGAAAACCTGGGAACCATTTGAATATTTGAAATTAGAATATAGTATCATATGATATTGCTTATGTGTGGAATCTTCTTTCTTTCCAGAGTCACCCTTTTTTGTACTGGGGTGCTGGATTCATCTTTTTCTTTTACTTCTTTTCCCCCTTTTAGGTTGTCACATCTAAGGTCTTCTTTTTATTATTAAAGTATGGAGAAAAAAATTCTGCCCCTAATAATCATCTTTGTTGAATCAACAAAAATTTAGATCCTCAGTACATTTTATTAGGATAGATTGTTCTATAATATTTCATAGAAATGATTACAATTAAATAAAATGTTGGAGCTTGAAATAGACACATTTAGTTATCTGAAAAATATGATTTTGTGGCACACTTTGATTCTACACCATGGCAGATAAATAACACTGTAAATGTATTAAAATGTCTACTGTTGCTTTAGAAATCATGAAATTTTTTTAAAATACCATTAGAAGAAAATAGAGATATATATTCAAGAAGTAAATATCACAAGGAGAATGAGAGAGTTTAAAAGGTTCTCACTTCTTAGTTCAGCCAAAGAGACTCAAGTTTGTGGAGAGGTGGCCATTCTCCAGCATTCTGGCAAGAATACCTTGGACAGCGAATACCAGTGTAGGGCAGGCACTTTTTATTAGAATGAGAACCAACTGAAAAGGTCTCAGAGAAGTCCTGGGGTGTTGGGATGGTTTATGGTAACCTCCAAAGAAATTGAGAAGGTTCCACTTATTCGGGTTATAGGCTGGTCTGGTATTTAAGTTGTGCTTAAATCAGGTGCTTGTGCTTAGTCACTCAATCATGTTTGACTCTCTGCAACCCCATGGCTCCTCTGTCTCTGGGGATTCTCCAGGCAAGAATATTGGAATGGGTTGTCTTTGTCTCCTCCAGGGGATCCTCCCAACCCAGGGATTTAACCCAGGTCTCCTACATTGCAGGCAGATTTTTTACCATCTGAGCCACCAGGGAAGCCCAACCAGGTGCTTTGCTTGATAATTTACATTTAAGAGATTCAGACAAGTAATAAATAATAAAATAAATAAATGAATTTAGAGTATGATTAATCCTCTAAAGGAAATAAATATAACGATACGATAGAGTGATTTGTTTGATTAACAAGTGCTTCTTTCAATGAGATAATAATCTTTCCGAGGAGGAAGAGGTATTGGAGCTAAGACTTGAAGGAGAAGTTAGTCATGGGAAGAGTGAGGGAAAGATCATTTCAGAAAAAAGGATAATACACATTACATACTGTATTGTTAGGTGAGTGTACTCAAGCACTTTTTTTTGTTTTTACACTTTCAGTTCTGGGCAGTTTGAAATCATGGTAAACTTTCTATTGATCCCTTGGTAAGAAGTCTAATATCTCCTTGAAGGTACACTTCCAGATATAGAATTACTGGATTATCCCTCACTAAACTGCTTATCCCTTACTTTACTGTATAATCCCTTATTAGAGCCTAATCCTATTCTCTGAGCAGCCAGCCCAGCACCTGGACATTGTAAGGGTGCAGGGCTGGTTGACTAAATAAATTAATGAATGGAAATTCATAGGGATGTTACCCATCTGATAAAGATTGGTGGCTTGTGGAAAACTCAAGGACTCTGAGAAGGTGTATTCAGGCTGCCATGGTCCACTGCTAGAAGTGCGTGTCATCCAACCACAGATCAAAACCCAAAGGTATCATTATGCTAATTCTCTTTAATAACTCTCACTCAAGATACATTATTGTATAGAAAAATAGCTTGGCAAAACCCATACCAAATGTTAATGACAAATATCACTGGGTTAGGAGATGTTTTTGGTGATTTATATAAACTTTTTCATTGGAACATAATTGCCATACAATATAGTGTTCGTGTCTTCTGTACGATGAAGTGAATCAGCTATATGTTTACATATATCCCCTCCTTCTTGGGCTTCCCTTTACCCCCACCACCCATCCTGCCCCTCCCATACTGCCCCTCTAGGTCATTATGGAGAACCAAGCGGAGCTCCCTGTGCTATACAGCAGCTTCCCACTAGCTACCTATTTTTATCCATTCCTGATTTTGTATATTTATGCATATATTAAACTTTAAAAGATATCACTTCTGTGTTAGAAAATGATCTGTGTATTGAGTGTCTCACTAATTCCTGAAACTACTTATGGAAAAACTTCTCCTGATTTCCCCTTATTCTCTCCATTTCTGAATAATTGATTACTCTTAGGAGTTTCCACTGTACATGTAACATGCAATTCTGAGATGACAATGACTAAGTTTATTGTAGCCGTGCATTGGTTTGTGTCCCTCATTAAATTACGAAACTTTTCAGTCCAAGGTGTAGGTTTTATTGTGTTTTTACTCCAGTGTATACCGCAAGGCCAGGAATCACTGAGGTCTCAATAAATCAAAATGAAAATAATGAAAATAAAATTCTCTATAGAATCAGATTACTTATATTTATGCTCTTCACTGAGCCCCTCACTATATGCACTGTTTTTTATCCCCAGTATTGCAACAACCTTCTACCTATTTTCACTGACTCTTCCTCCTCCAGCCTAATTACCATTTGTAACTCTTTAGTATTTTTGTACAATATGGGAGGGCTTTAGAGTTGGAAACTTGAATTTTAGCTGTAACATTTATTGACCTTGTGATCATTAGCAAATTTATTAACCTCTATGAGTCAGAAGACTATGACTTAAGTGGGAATTTAACTCTAAACTGTACTTACCAAAGTGAAAGACAAATATATATTGGTTCTGTGATCAGATTATTCCAATTCTTACTTTAAATACTTTATAATTCTCATTGTTGCCTAATTTTTTATCATTTTCATTTTCTATGTCAAAACTCATGATAAAACTTCTAAAGTTCTCTGTCATAATTTTCATCTGAGTGAGAGCCTTCTTCATGAGAAGCCCTGTCCTTCAGTTCTGCCTAAAACCAAATGGATAAATCTATCTAATTTTAGGATTTAACTGGCAGACCCACCTGAGCAATAGACTAAAACTATGTCTCCAATCTGATCTTTTACCAGTAATGAAAGTGATTTTGGTCCTTTTAAAAATTTTTTCACCTTTTTCAGAAATGAGGTAAGGTATTAGTATTATTTATTTAAAGCTTTTTGAAGACTCCAACAAGAGCTGGTGGGTTTTTCATTTACCTGGACTGATGATACATATTTAGATACTTTATCTTCCCATAGATAATAATTATTTGAAGCACTGTTTAAAACCAACAAGCAGATTTCCAAGTCCAATTCAGACCTATGAATCAGATTTTCTGTTGTTAGTTGCTCAGTTGTGTCTGACTCTTTGTTACCCTGTGGACTGTAGCCCCCTGGGCTCATCTGTCCATGGAATTATCAAGCCAAGAGTATTGGAGTGAGTAGCCATTTGCTTCTCCAAGATTCCAGGGAATCTTCCTAACCCAGGGATCAAACCAGGGTCTCTCACATTGCAGGAAGATACTTTACCATCTAAGCCAACAAAGAATTAGATTTTCTAGGAGAGGCCACATAGTCTGTTATTTAGAATATACTCTAGGACAGCCCTGTTTTCAGGGAAGGTTTTGAAAACACTGGCATATATAATATGCACACCAGAATAAATCAATAAAGATTCCTATAAGGAAAAAGAAAGGAAAATGCCAAGAACTGTGAAGGGTCTCAGAATGTATCCTATTTGCCAGCTAACAAGTCCACCTTCTTGGGAGCTGGCAGAAAACACAAGACTACTGGGTCAGAGACAAAAGCCATTTATTACTCAGTGCAATAGCAGTGACAAAAGTATCAGCATTTTCTTCTGCTGGTTCCTACAATTTGCAAAGGGAGCTATGGGTTGCCTGCATAGGCAGTAGAATATATTGCAGAAGAATTCTGAGCTTGCTCCAGTAGACGTTGTCTCTGTCTTCCTAGGCTGTAGGTTCCCCATCCAAGGATCGAACCCAGGCCCTCAAGAGCAAAAGTGTGAAGTCCTAACCACTGGATCACTAGGGAATTCTGAACCCTCTGCTCTTAAGATGTGTAGAAACACATGACACCCACAGAGAATTGTCTGTGGGCAGACTATGATCAAGTTGCACTGTTATCCTTCAAGCAAGAGGAATAGTTTAAATAAAAGTTTAGAGAGAGGAAAGGATGGAAAATATAAGTACAACAGCCACAAATGCTTGAGTTTGCAGGGGTCTGGGGAAGATATACATCGTGTTTAAGTTCAGAAATTGAATACTTTTTGTACAGAGCTTCTGATGACTGAATTTGGTTCCTACTGCTCTGACCTCCAACAATAAAAAAAACTACCATAGAAGTTAAGGCCAAGGTAAGCTACCTGCGAAGTCCATGACCAAAATAAGTCTCTATGCTCAGGCTTGAAGGATTTGTAGATCTGCATTAATTGCCTGGCAACTCAGTGCATCAGATGCAGTATGCCTGGAGTTAAATTATTATATAAAGCTTCAGAAATAAAATGATGAATGATGGGATGATATCAGAAAATGAGTAAGACCAATAGCAATAGAAATATGTAATTGCAATGTTTACCAAATTAAATGTATTAACTCTTAGAAAATAATCATTTTTAAATAGCTCCATGATAAAAAACAGATGCCTGGGCCTTTGATATTTCATTTTATTTTCTAGCAAAGAAACAATAGTGTAGATAAATTATCTAAATGTGTTTTGATATCTAATACTCTGAAGTTTTTTTTTTTTTTTTTTTTTTACTTAGAAACCTAAATGCTTCCAGTTTTGTTTCATTGGTAACTTTCTTTTTCATCTCTGTTTACTTCACATTTTATCTTGCCACTACTCTGTGCCAAAAGTATTGCACATACACATTAATACATACCATCTGGAACATCCTTCTTGAGAAGAGAAGAATGTGAGGGCTGATGGATTCAATACAGCCTCCATCCAACATCTATAACACCCTCTCCCTGCAAAGAGACTTGTGGGGTATAGCAGGTCTCCTTAGATTTAATCTGAGTGCCACTCACCATCTGCCTTTTTCACAATGAAGGACTAGTCAGATTCAGAAGGGTTCTTGGATATTTCAGGAAGTGGTGAGATTTCCACCAGACTTTGGAAGCTGAGTAGCATTGGAACTGAAGGGAAGCTTTGTCACAATCTGTGAAATGGGAAGGAAGATGTAATAGCAAAGAAGCACTGCTCAGCCATAGAGAAGTGATATTGACTGAATTTTTCTATCACTAGCAAAGGCTTAAATACTATTGGATATATCCTGTGAAGGACATAATATCTCAATTAGGTGTATATATACATACATCTCTTCATGTATTTAATTATCTTTTAAAAAGATAGCTCTTGCAAGGTCTGTTATAAATACAATTGTACTCCAAAGCACAGGTTAAGAAGGAAATACAGGTTTGTATATTCCTGATAATGACAAAAGT
>NW_011494640.1:9298456-9312078 GCF_000754665.1 Bison bison bison
AGATTAAGAGCAGGGCCATATGGATTAAACTTAGTAGCCGAGAAAATCTTGTGTTAATAGAGGAATTGGCATTATAAAAATGAAAATCTTTGTCCAACATTGAGGAAGGACTACAAGACTAACAAATGTTTTATTCATCAGAGAAATCTATACTCCAATTAATATTTGTATAATTTTTCTTTAATAATTTTACAAATGGTTAAACAGATTATCTTTAGTGAGTAATTTTCAGAAGTAAGAAAATATAAAAGAAAGTCTTTATTTTTTCCCCACATATTTACTTGGATGTAGTTTCATAAAGTAACTGAATATGCACATTATTTTGACAAATTTAGACTGAAAAAAATATGTTCTGAAGTCTAAACCTAGGCCCCTGACCAGTGCTGATTGATGAAGAGGGCTATTTTACAGTCAAAATTATAGGCTCATTCTGTGGAACCTAGTTTTTAGTCATTTTACCTGTCTTCGATTAGGATTTAAGTTTTGGCAGGAAGATCCTTTTATTCATATGCACAAGCACTCAAACATTCCATTACTGATGAGGCAAGTATGAAAATAGTATAATTGGGACTCTTATTGGGGAAACGCTTAATTCCATGTCATAGATGGTCCCATCTCCCTTCTTAAAAGGGCTGAGAAGAAACTGTCGGATTGACAAAATGGGAAAAGGCCAAGGAAGGAGCTCATATTGAGGCAAAAGATTATTTCTCAAGATGAAAGACTGTACTCAATCAGTTGCTTTCTTGCTCTCACAACTCTGTGCATTTCATCTGTAGTAGCAGTTGGCACTATTTAAAGTACCACAAACAAGCATCATGAAGCTTTTCTCATCGAAATTTTATTGCTTGGCTGGCTCATCCCCAGGAAACAAAGACTATTCGCATGAGTTAGCCATTACATTGACATTTGAATTTGAGAGGCAAGAGCCAGCTCAGTGTCTCTACTGTGCAGTAAAAGAATTGCAATGAGGCTATAAACACCCTCCTGCTAATGTCTGATTTGAGTAGATGTGTTATTAATATTTAGATGGAGTACTCCTTTCTCTCTGCCTGTTCTTCCTCCTTCTCCTCCTGCCCCTTCTTCTTATCCTCTTCCTTCTCCTTTTCTTCCTCTTTTTTTTTTTTTTTTTTTCTTTTCTATTTTGCACAGAAATCTACTGGGAAGCTAGGTATTCAAAACAATAGCGATCCAATCAGAGAATGCCAGTCTACATTGACTTCAATAGTGAGAACCTTGGAGAAGGCAATGGCACCCCACTCCAGTACTCTTGCCTGGAAAATCCCATGGATGGAGGAGCCTGGTAGGCTGCAGTCCATGGGGTCTCTAAGAGTCGGACACGACTGAGCGACTTCACTTTCACTTTTCATTTTCATGCACTGGAGAAGGAAATGGCAACCCACTCCAGTGTTCTTGCCTGGAGAATCCCGGGGATGGGGGAGCCTGGTGGGCTGCCGTCTATGGGTCACACAGAGTCGGACACGACTGAAGTGACTTAGCAGTGAGAACCTACATATAGATAGTGGTAATGTCCCATCATGCCAACTCCTTCCTCTTTCTCCTCCTCCTCACGTCTCCCTCCTCCTACAGCTTCTCTTCCTTCTTCTATGTCTTTCCTTCTCCTTCATATTCTTTCGCAACAGCACTGAGGTGTAATAGTTACAGAGATTATTCAAAAGAGAGAAGAGAAATGTGATTAGGGGAATCCGACCGGTTAAATTTAATTTGGATTCTGATTGCGTGACCCCAGGTCAGTTTTACTTAACATCTGTAACCTGCAGGGGCTGAGAATACTTATATCAGCATATTATGGAAGATTTAATTGAATGCTTTTTTATAAATAAAGATCTTACTATGACCCTAACCATAGGAATGTGGATTATATGTTAACTATCATCATGTCCTAATATTTCCTTCTGTTCTGTTTTTGTTTTTTATCCTGTCTCCACTGCCTTCTTAACATGAGCTTGGTCTAACTTGGTTGTTTCTTCAGTTTAATGGGAAAAATAACTTCACCAATATTGTCATATCTTTTAGAATAAGAAGAGAGATTTATTTTAAGGTTGGCATGAGAGAGATGCATTTCTTCCCTAATTTAAAGTTCTCTATTACACATAAATCTGAAATCTCTCTTTTTGTCTAGTAACTACTATAATATGATAGACTGAAATATATATCAGGAAACAGACATGGCATAAATACATTCAGTGTTTTCAAAGATGACAGCTTTAAATGTGGAACTTGTGGAAGACATGAAATGAAGGAAATATGAAACTATTAAGATGGAAGAAAGCAGGAAACATTTGGAGTTAATTCCATTTTGGACTTATTCCACCGGAGTTCAGCATAATGCAAGTCTTGAGAAAACATGACTGCTCTCCTCTGCCCTTGGTCTTTCAGTCTTTGTACTTTTGCATCATAGAATTATGTTAATGCCACATATATTTTAAAAGATCATATCTCAGGCCAGTTAGTAATATTACTTATTCTTTGAGAGGTTTAAAAACAGGAAAAGAGAAAAACAACTTAATTTTAGACTCTAGACACATCTGGAGGGGGTTGTTTAAAGCTTCAAAACATAAGAGAGCATTAAAGGGTGTTGTGCTGGCAGGATGCATTTCGATGAACTAACTCAGAACAGGAAAATGCTTTTGTAAAACACTTAAGAATGGTTCTTCCATAAAAAATTGTTTGATCTAGAGTCAAAAATGTGCCTACTAGGAAATGGGTGAAGCCAATAAAGGGTGACTATTGGGGATGGAAATTTATTTGGTGATTATTACAGATAAGGTATTGATGATTTTATTTTAAACTATTGCTTTCTTTATGAAAAAAACAAATTGATAAAATCAGTTAGACACTGGATGGAGAAGTGTGACCTGTACGAATCCATCATTTGAATTCCATAGACTTGCATATACAAAACAAGGATCATTTCAAATCGGAAACTGATGGCTCAGATGGTAAAGAGTCTGCCTGCAATGTGGCAGACCCAGGTTCGATCCCTGAGTCAGGAAGATCCCCTGGAGAAGGGAATGACAACCCATTCCAGTATCCTTCTGCGAAAATCCCATGGACAGAGGAGCCTGGCTGGCTACAGTCAATGGGGTGGCAAAGAGCCGGACATGACTGAGCAACTAACACATACACAGAAAGATTCAAATCACAGTGAGAAAGAACACCCCCAGAAGATGAATACACACTGTACTTGCTAAAATTTGTTACTCTCTGAATTTTACAAATGTTCAGGAAAAGATTTCTTAACAAAATTTGTAATATGTTCCAAATGACCTCATTTTAGAATGTTTTAAAAACATATCATTTTTATCTGAAAAGCAACTAATTGTTTGCTTATCTTTAAAAAGTATCTAGAAATTATAGTCAAGATTAAGAAAAAATTATGGAGTTACTTTATAGCAGATAGCATATAAAATCATATCAGCTATTAAAAGAAATTGAACAATTGGGGCCAAATTTCATTTGGGACCAAATATTCTTAAATTACCCAAGTAAGACCATTCATAATAAATTTATCTTTTTGTTATGCTAGGACAGTGACAAACTATATGGAAATTTCATACAATAAGCAACTAATGTCTTAATGTGAACATTTTTCAAATGTGATAAATGTCAGTATAATAAATACTTCCAGAACTTTCTAGAAGTAATCAATTATCTTTTATGTTGGGTATTATGGATATGCTTGTGTGTGTGTGTGTGTGTGTGTGTGCATGCTTAAATGTATGAAATTTGTGTAAGATAAAACTGGCTAAATGCAAGTCTAAGATTTAAGGGTTTAACTTCCTTTGCTTTGTCTGCTGTGTTTTTGTTTTTAGGTTGATAAGCATAGACAAATTGATGATCTTTGGTCTGCTTATAAGTAATGTAGTGTAAATATATTTTTCCAGTTTTATGAAGGGATTTTTCATGTGTTTTGAAAGTGGGCTTCAGGACAAAAATATAATCTTTTAATTAAAGACAAGCAACTGGATTTGGCTGTAACTGTAGGATATAAGATATACTTAATTGTGCCTATTAAGCTATAATCTCATTGCTCTATCTGACCGTAAATCTACCCTGGATTCTCTTGTGAGCCTCTAAATCCCTACTGTCACTACAAACTCTCATTTATATAACTTAAATGATTTTTCTATAGAAGAAATCACAGTGATTTTTAAAACTTTATTGGTAGAATTAATATTATCTTATTTTGTATAGTTTTCTTATCTCTGAACTAAAAAAAAATTGACTCCCAATCAATGGAATCTTTATGACATTTTTAGTCAAGTACTTATAAAATGTCAATTTCCCAAACTTGATCACTGACACATCTGCTATCATTAGAGTTCCTTTTGTTGAAAGATTAATAGGCACAAAAGGTGACATTGAATATATGAGTGTTTGACCATTAGTAAATCATAATATTTTACAATGTTTTTCTCCACCTATTTGTCAACTATATATAATTGATTATCCTCTGTAACATTTTATTCTGTTTGTGAAATCCTATCCTTAACCATCTTTCTCTTTCAAGGGCATATCATAAATTTTGAAATCGATGGCATTGCTTGTCTGGCACACATAAAATTGATAGCCTTCCTTTCTTATATTAGCATAATCTGCCAATTTATTACAAACAAGTGAATGACATGCTTGCGATTAGAACTGGTCATGACAGGTCACTTGAAAACGTATTGATGGTGTGTGAGACATGCTTTTTAATTAAAATGTAGGACTGGGTTGCCAGCCAAACACGATTTTCTCTTTACTCATCACATTTATTGAGTCATGTATTTGCTTATTTATATTATTTTAAATTAACATGGATGAGTCAGGGTAGGCTTCAGAAGGCTTGTCCCAGAAGGGGATAAAAAAAACCCCACAAAATAGCACAATCGTTTTTTCAGGGTGAGCAACAGTGCATTGCCTAGAAAAATACTGTAAAAAAATATGAACACTAAAAATGTTAACTTGGATGAGATAAACTTTTACCAGCATTACCAATCCTTTCATTCCTCGCCACTAATGCCAACTCAGTTGTTTTAAATGAGATCAATTCTCTCACTTTCACCTGCTTTTCTTTCACAAAGTTAGGACCTTAAGCAAGAGATTTCCAGCCCCAATTGCACAATATCCTGGGGGTTATTGTGATCTCAAAGGATGTTGTGAAATTATCAAGGCAAAATTAATTGCAATGCGAGTTGGTTTTTTTCTACTGAAATGTGTACCATAAAGCAGCCCTGAGAGGAGGTTTGGTGGATGAAGAGGGAGGTTAGGAATCCAGCAAACGATTACAGGGTGTCAGAACTGCAGGACTCGGGTAGCTGGCAGCGACTCCTACTTTCATCCCACAGACATCTGCGGTGAGGGCACGAGATGAAAAGCCATGCATCTTCTCTGTAATTTATATTACCACAACATTCCACCGTGGCCATGCTATTCAGCCCCAGAGCGCTCACACGTACTTCTGTTTGTTCAGAAGGGTGCCCAAAAGACAGAAGTATACACTCTTCTTACTGTGAAAGAGGGTCGTGCTGTGAGTTAAGATCTGTTTTTTGTTTGTTTGCTTGCTTTGTTTGGCTTGTTGATTTCAGAATACAGTATCTGACTTCTCGACACCTCCTTTTACTTTTGGGGCTTCCCTGGTGGCTCAGACAGTAAAGAAATCTGCCTGCCAATGCAGGACACCCCAGGTTGAAACCTGGGTGGGAAAGATCCCTTGGTGAAGGGAATGGCAACCCACATTGGTATTCTTGTCTGGAAAATCCCATGGACAGAGGAGTCTGGCAAACAACAGTCCATGGGGTCACAAAGAATCAGACATGACTGAGAGACTAACACTTTCAGTTTTTTATTTTTACTTTTAGACTTGACAGACCTGGGCTTAAATTTTTCTCAGTAACATGCATTGGATATGTTAAAGAATGCTTTCCTCATGCATAGAGTGGGCCAGCACCTACCTAGTATGAGAAAAGAGTTTTAAACACTGTGACAAATGCTGCCTGGAGAGAAGAAACTCAACAAAGAACAGTCTGTAATGGTTTATTGATTATAATATCTCACAAAGAGCTGCCATTTCCACTTGCCTTTGCCATCCTAAGTCTATCTTCTCTCTGTTTTTATGACACATTCTAGGTCATTCACAAAGGGAATCACTCATTTATCAGCTCTAACCACATATTTCATGAGGTTGCTTTGTTTTCATAGAAAGTAAAACCTGGAAAATGTCCTTTAGGTTCAACTGGTTCGACTTCCCCATTTTATGGCTGAAAGGAACTAAGTTTTCCAATTAATTTTTCGGGAAAATTACTGAAAACAAGTGAGAGTAACCTCCCACTCTCTAGAGCAGACCCACTCTCAGGCCTTTGCTTGATCATCCATTACTTCTTTACATAATCATGTTTTTGTTTCAAAGACCGATCAGAACACTTACGAATAAGTGAAAGCAGAACTTTGTGCAAACGTAGAAATCCTTGTTTAATTGCTGTAGCTAAATTTGAAATTTGCCTTCTTGTAGTCAATTACTGTGAAGAGTTGATTTCGTACAGCAATAACACAAAATGTGTTTTGACACCACAGTCAGTGAGCTGTAAATTTGCAGCTTTAAACTGGGTGCTAAGCAGACAAATAGAATTGAATCACAAACAAGACAAAAAGTAGATCCAGTTGTAAATAAGGGAGACAAAAAAAAAAAGGAAAAAAAAAAAAACCCTAATGTTTCAGTTTTCCCCCTGATACCATCCATCTCTGGCTTGTTTTAGATTTTGGGAGTGACTGTCCCTTGAAAATAATTTCAAAACAATGTTTTTAAACAGAGGAGAATGTATTCAGTCTTCAGTTATGATTAGCTAAGCATGATTTGTTGATGTTTTATGGAATGATAAAGGGTAGATCAGAGCTATTTAAAGGTAATAATGTTGCTCAGGTGGCTACCATGGCTGTCATATTGATCTTTATCAAAACCCTCTGTGTCTCTGTGTCCTGTGTCTTCTTCTTATGAAGAGCAACTTCCTTGTGCTCAATGATTATGTTGCATCATGTTTATTATTGACATAGGTTCAATATGCCCCACAGTAATCCATTTATAAGATGTCACAGTAAAATGAAATCAGTACACAAGGCTCAGTTCAGGAAGGACAGATAAGGTGTGGTCAGGAACGTCAATTTCATTCTTCCTGAAATTTTGCTACGTGAGTTATTCAGGCTGAGTGAGTTTCTATCATAAGATTCCTTGGGTAGCTTTGCATCATTTCCAACAACCGCCCAGCTCTTCTGCTCATTTTCCTTCATTTTCTAAATTTCTAAATTCATAGATCTGAATGTAGGCTTATGAATTGTGGCTTATGCACTATGGTTTATGACTAAGTATGTAATGATTTTTGACTTTTTTTTTTCCATTTGCACAAAATCAAATTACAGTGGTTCTCTCTTCAACTTCTCACTGAGAAACTATCTTATATGCATTCTATAAAAATCCTGAACTTTAGAAGTACTGACATTTTGCTTAAGTATACTTTAGACCAAACTAACATGACTTCAAACTTAGTCTCTAGTTTTGCAATAAACTGACAGCTGTAAAAAATATTAGCAAATTATGTGGAATATTGCTAAAATCATTGGGTTCAGTGTTTGTTTAGAAGAGAGCCTGGAAGATGAGTTGTCTTTGAAAGACTCTTATGTAATATTGTATTTGTAATATGTAATTACATCCTGTAATATTGTTTTTCCTAGGCGCCTATAAATTTTTCCTTGTGAATTTCAATCTTCCCTACCCGATATCATCAAACATTCTTTCTTGAGGAAAGATTGAGTAGCAGGGGAGGAAAATGGACTTCGACACCAAAATGACCTGGATCTGATACTAAGCTCTGGTCAGACTACTTTTGTGACTTTGGACAAGTTATTTAGCCTCTTTAAATTTCAGTTGCCTAATCTGTGAGGTGGAGATTTGATTCTTCTAGTTTAGGGCTGCTGTAATGTCAAGTAAAAATGATATTTGTGCAGCACCCAGGGAGAGACTCCAAAATCAGTAGTAACATTAACCCTGTTATATTATTCAAGATCTACAGCACTGAAGACTTATGAACTTTTTACCATTTCTGGCCCCCAATATTTGTCAGTCTTTTATTAAATTCTAATTTATTGAACAACTCCACATGCAACTATGGCTGTAGAAGGATACAAGCAAGAATTAAGACAGATATGTTTCCTCTTCGTATTGTATTAATAGTAGAAAAGTAGTTTTTAAATTTTATTTATATTTTAAATAAGGATATAACATGATAAGCATTAGTCCAGGCATGTCACAAATAAGAACTTATTTAAGTCTCATAATAACTCTGTGTTCAGTCCAGTTAGTGGCTCAGCTGTGTCCGACTCCTTGCAACTGCATGAACCACAGCACGCCAGGCTTCCCTATCCATTACCAGCGGCTGGAGTCTACACAAACCCAAGTCCACTGAGTTGGTGACGCCATCCAACCATCTCGTCCTCGGTCATCCCTTTCTCCTGCCTTCAATCTTTCCCAGCATCAGGGTCTTCACTCTGGCTGGTAAGGACTCTCAGCCCCACAAGAACTTTGGACATTATTCAATGCATTCAGTTCAATTCAGTTCAGTCGCTCAGTTGTGTCCAACTCTTTGCCACCCCATCCAACCATCTCATCCTCTGTTGTCCCCTTCTCCTCCTGCCCTCAATCTTTCCCAGCAACAGGGTCTTTTCCAATGAGTCAACTCTTTGCATCAGGTGGTCCAAGTATTGGAGTTTCAGCTTCAACATCAGTCCTTCCAATGAACACCCAGGACTGATCTCCTTTAGGATGGACTGGTTGGATCTCCTTGCAGTCCAAGGGACACTCAAGAGTCTTCTCCAACACCACAGTTCAAAAGCATCAATTCTTCGGCACTCAGCTTTCTTCACAGTCCAACTCTCACATCCATACATGACACCTGGAAAAACCATAGCCTTGACTAGACGGACCTTTGTTGACAAAGTAATGTCTCTGCTTTTTAATATGCTGTCTAGGTTGGTCATAACTTTCCTTCCAAGGAGTAAGTGTCTTTTAATTTCATGGCTGCAGTCACCATCTGCAGTGATTTTGGAGCCCCCAAAAATAAAGTCTGATAAGCCAACTTTTTCACTCTCTACTTTCACTTTCATCAAGAGGCTCTTTGTTCCTCATCACTTTCTTCCATAAGGGTGGTGTCATCTGCATATTTGAGGTTATTGATATTTCTCCCGGCAGTCTTGATTCCAGCTGTGCTTCTTCCAGGCCAGCGTTTCTCATGATGTACTCTGCTTATAAGTTAAATAAGCAGGGTGACAGTATACAGCCTTGATATATTTGGAACCAGTCTGTTGTTTCATGTCCAGTTCTAACTGTTGCTTCCTGACCTGCATACAGGTTTCTCAAGAGGCAGGTCAGGTAGTCTGGTATTCCCAGCTCCTTCAGAATTTTCCAGTTTATTGTGATCCACACAGTCAAAGGCTTTGGCATAGTCAATAAAGCAGAAATAGATGTTTTTCTGGAACTCTCTTGCTTTTTTGATGATCCAGCAGATGTTGGTAATTTGATCTCCAGTTCCTCTGCCTTTTCTAAAACCAGCTTGAACATCTGGAAGTTCACAGTTCACATATTGCTGAAGCCTGGCTTGGAGAATTTTGAGCATTACTTTGCTAGTGTGTGAGATGAGTGCAATTTTGTGGTAGTTTGAGCATTCTTTGGCATTGCCTTTCTTTGGGATTGGAATGAAGACTGACCTTTTCCAGTCCTGTGGCCACTGCTGAGTTTTCCAAATTGGCTGGCATATTGAGTGCAGCACTTTCAGAGCATCATCTTTTAGGATTTGAAATAGTTCCACTGGAATCTCATCACCTCCACTAGCTTTGTTCGTAGTGATGCTTCCTAAGGCCCACTTGACTTCACATTCCAGGATGTCTGGCTCTAGGTGAGTGATCACACCACTGTGATTATCTGGAAGGAGTAACCAGAGGAGTTTAGTAACATGTCCAAGGCTACAGAGGCAGTGGTGGTAGCAAAATAGACTGGCTGCTGAGTCCTTACTGTTAATCACTTGTACAACCATGCTGTTTCTCCATTAAGAGAAATATTTTAAAAGAAGTAATCGAATCTGCTTAGTTCAAGTTGTACTAAGTGATATGACAGTGATGCACAAGGGGCTATAAAATGAGAACATCAAAATCTATCAACAAATCACTTTTTAAGACCTTGTTTTACATTATACGTCATGGAGTCCATGATTCCTTGAGTTTCCTTAACTGAACTCTTCTGACCATTGAAAGGGGCCTCCCTTGTGGCTCAGTTGGTAAAGAATCTGCCTGCAAATGTGGAAGACCTGGCTTCGATCCCTGGGTTGAGGAGACCCCTGGAGAAGGGAAAGGCTACCCACTCCAGTATTCTGGCCTGGAGAATTCCATGGACTGTATAGTCCATGGGGTCGCACTGGGGACCACTGAAAACTCATAATTAATTGGGAATTGAACAGCTACTTCTCTGACAACTTACTTGCTAGATTTTCTGCAAAGAAAAATAAGTTGCCTAAGTAATTATTTTTAAATATTATAATGTTAACACTAACATTAGATATAACAGTAACACTAAATGTTACATTAATTTACAAAAACATGGTCCATTAATTTACAAAAACATGGTTGTTTGCTATTCAAACTCAGAATCTCATTTATAGCAACATTCTCTTTGTAACTTGATGTTACAACACTTCCAAGCAGCTACCGAAAAAGGCTAATCAGGTGAACTGTAACCATTGCTAACATATTCCATAGTACAGCCTTGCTCTAGTCTGATGGAACCAGTGTCAAGAAAGAAATGTTGCTCTATATCGAATTACAGGGCTTACCTGATGGCTCAGTGGTAAAAAAATCTGCCTGCCAATGCAGGACATGCAGGTTTGATCCCCGGTCAGGGAAGATCCCCTGGAGAAGGAAATGATAACCCACTCCAGTATTCTTGCCTAGAGATACCCATGGGCAGAGAAATAGTCAGAGGAATTTTTTTCATTATCTTCTGTGTTTAAATAGTTATTTTGTTATTGCTACACTATAGGTGGCTTTAGCAGGACTGAAAATTGATCTTTGCCAGAAAGTAAACACCTGGACAACAAAAAATCCTGTCTGTTGGGTACATTGCCCTTTTGTACTATGTCTAAAGCAGTACCAGGCACATAGTAGATGCTCAGTAAATATCAGTGAAATGTTGAATTTGAAGAGATACCTTTTTGGTTACATCAATACTAGTCAATCAAATAAGTCTCACTGGACTGCAGCATAATGTGGTTAAACGTCAGCCTTTACATCAGGATTCTAGTTCCAGCCTTGCCACCAACTTGGCTTGTGATCTGGAGTGAATCACTTCATTTCCCTGTTTCTCTCCCTACCCAGCTGTGAAATATCTATTTTACATCTTAAAGTACAGAGGAAAACACCCTTTTGATATTTTCTTCTCAATTTTAGCTTGCCAGAGGCTTATGACTTTATTTTTGACTGCAATTAATTTCTTTGTCTTGTGGTGGTGGGAAGAGAAATACAATGATACACAGGCAAAACCAAATGTACCAAAGGAATGCATGTATATTCCTTTTGGAAAAGGCACTTGAAGATTTCACATGGTGAGCAAAAAACCCCAACTGATTAACTCTGCCCTTGATTAGAACACTGACTCACCATATGACTAAACACACATCAGATACTTGTCTTGGGCCAACCCTGCTTGACTCATAATCTATGGTTTAAGATGATCTGGCTACTTTGATCTTCTCCTTGTGAGAATTTCAAAGAAGATAATACCCCCTGTGCAGAACTAACAGAACCAACTTGACTGCCACAGAGGATGTATGCAACACCCATTATTCTGATTCATCGGAGAAGAAGGTACAACAATAGCAATAAGATCTAAAATATCACTTTCAAATTTGCACCTAGGACTGAAGAAGCCAACAGAAGTTATACTCAATTATGTAGCTTTGAAGAAATAATCATCTGAAAGTATAATATAAACTTTAAGAATATAGTCCACATTCCCATAGCATTAGACACACAAAAAATGAGATGTCAAAATGAAATCACTTCTTGTCCATTTTATAACCAATTTCCACTTCTGATTTTATATTGTTACAGACTGCAATCTTTAGAAGCAGGAACGGAGCAATAGCACACCAATATCCTTTGGTGTGAAGGATATTTATCAAGTATCAGCCCAGGGCAAGAAAGGCTCCGGCAGAACAACTGGGCAAAGAAAGAATTCAAACCTTGAGGCTACCCCAACAAAGCTTTGGCCAAGCACACGAGAGCCCTGAAGTACATGTGGTCTGGCAGACTTGTCCCTCAGTGAGTCTTAAATGACTGGATTTCGGCAGTTCCTGATGTCAGTTCCTGGATATGGGCTACCACAGGAATGATGTGACCTCAGGTGGGGACTCTCTGTTCTCAGGAAGACCTTGAAGATGGAGACCACTTGTGGTCTCTACCACTATCTGCATGCCATAGTACTTCTCTGAAGAGAATGTGGGAGGTGAGTCTTCCATATTATGCGTATAATAATCTTTAAGGAGGAAAGGCAGAATATGGCCAAATGACTGACTCAAATAATCATTTGAGAATAAAAATCCTATTAAATAATAAGAAGCCAGAAAGTGAGTGTGAAGCTCACTTTCTGTAACAGACTGATCTCTTGAGGGCAAGGATTATAATTCTGAACTCTGTTTTCTTCTAAAATATATTAAAGAATCATTGAACACTTACATAGTAATAAGTGGTTCTTCTAATTGTTCATTTTTCCAGGATAAAGATATGACCCTATGGCTCCCTCAATACAATTTTCTATAGATGAAAAACTTAGCTTTCATTGTGACCCTGTGGACTGTAGCCCACCAAGCGCCTCAGTCCATGGGATTCTCTAGGCAAGAATACTGGAGTGGGTTGCCATTTCCTTCTCCAGGGGATCTTCCCGACCCAGGGATCGAACCCAGGTCTCCCGCATTGCAGGCAGACACTTCAACCTCTGAGCCACGAGGGAAGTCCGTGTATACATTAAATACATACAAATATAAATACATGTCTGTATATGAAATTACTCATTTCAATGCTAACAAGGTAATGCTCAAAATCCTTTAAGTTAGGGTTCACCAGTATGTGGACTGAGAAATTTCAGATGCACAAACTAGATTTAGAAAAGGCAGAGGAACTGGAGATCAAATTGTCAGCATCCATTGGCTCATAGAAAAAGCAAGGGAATTCCAGAAAAACATCTACTTCTTCTTTACTGGCTATGCTAAAGCCTTTGACTGTGTGGATCACAACAAACTGTGGAAAATTCTTGAAGGGAACAGAATACCAGACCATCTTACCTGCCTCCTGCAAAACCTGTATGCAGGTCAAGAAGCAACAGTTAGAACTGGATATGGAACAGCTGACTGGTTCCAAATTGGGAAAGGAGTACATCAAAGCTGTATATTGTCATTCTGCTTATTTAACTTCTATGCAGAGTTCATTTCAGTTCAGCCGCTCAGTCGTGTCCGATTCTTTGCGACCCCATGAATCACAGCACGCCAGGCCTCCCTGTCCATCACCAACTCCCAGAGTTCACTCAG
>NW_011494640.1:9312178-9312865 GCF_000754665.1 Bison bison bison
TCTCTTAGCAGTCCAAGGGACTCTTAAGACTCTTCTCCAACACCACAGTTCAAAAGCATCAATTCTTTGGCGCTCAGCTTTCTTCACTGTCCAACTCTCACATCCGTACATGACCACAGGAAAAACCATACCCTTGACTAGACAGACCTTTGTTGGTAAAGTAATGTCTCTGCTTTTGAATATGCTGTCTAGGTTGGTCATAACTTTCCTTCCAAGGAGTAAGCGTCTTTTAATTTCATGGCTGCAGTCACCATCTGCAGTGATTTTGGAGCCCAGAAAAATAAAGTCTGACACTGTTTCCACTGTTTCCCCATCTATTTCCCATGAAGTGGTGGGACCGGATGCCGTGATTTTCGTTTCTGAATGTTGAGCTTTAAGCCAACTTTTGCATTCTCCACTTTCACTTTCATCAAGAGGCTTTTTAGTTCCTCTTCACTTTCTGCCATAAGGGTGGTGTCATCTGCATATCTGAGGTTATTGATATTTCTCCCGGCAATCCTGATTCCAGCTTGTGTTTCTTCCAGCCCAGCGTTTCTCATGATGTACTCTGCATATAAGTTAAATAAGCAGGGTGACAATATACAGCCTTGATGTACTCCTTTTCCTGTTTGGAACCAGTCTGTTGTTTCATGTCCAGTTCTAACTGTTGCTTCCTGACCTGCATACAGGTTTCTCAAGAGGCAGATC
>NW_011494640.1:9312965-9313316 GCF_000754665.1 Bison bison bison
CCAGGCCTCCCTGTCCATCACCAACTCCCAGAGTTCACTCAGACTCACGTCCAATGAGTCAGTGATGCCGTCCAGCCATCTCATCCTCTGGTGTCCCCTTCTCTTCCTGCCTCCAATCCCTCCCAGCATCAGTGTCTTTTCCAATGAGTCAACTCTTCGCATGAAGTGGCCAAAGTACTGGAGTTTCAGCTTCAGCATCATTCCTTCCAAAGAAATCCCAGGGCTGATCTCCTTTAGAATGGACTGGTTGGATCTCTTAGCAGTCCAAGGGACTCTTAAGACTCTTCTCCAACACCACAGTTCAAAAGCATCAATTCTTTGGCGCTCAGCTTTCTTCACTGTCCAACTCTC
>NW_011494640.1:9313416-9314491 GCF_000754665.1 Bison bison bison
TTCTTTGGGATCGGAGTGAAAACTGACCTTTTCCAGTCCTGTGGCCACTGCTGAGTTTTCCAAATTTGCTGGCAAATTGAGTGCAGCACTTTCACAGCACCATCTTTCAGGATTTGAAATAGCTCAACTGGGATTCCATCACCTCCACTAGCTTTGTTCGTAGTGATGCTTTCTAAGGCCCACTTGACTTCACATTCCAGGATGTCTGGCTCTAGATGAGTGATCCCACCATTGTGATTATTTGGGTCGTGAAGATCTTTTTTGTACAGTTCTTCTCTGTATTCTTGCCACCTCTTCTTAATATCTTCTGCTTCTGTTGGGTCCATACCATTTCTGTCCTTTATAGAGACCATCTTTGCATGAAATGTTCCCTTTGTATCTTTAATTTTCTTGAAGAGATCTCTAGTCCTTCCCATTCTGTTGTTTTCCTCTATTTCTTTGTGTTGGTCGCTGTGGAAGGCTTTCTTATCTCTTTTTGCTATTCTTTGGAACTCTGCATTCAGATGCTTATATCTTTCCTTTTCTCCTTTGCTTTTCATTTCTCTTCTTTTCACAGCTATTTGTAAGGCCTCCCCAGACAACCATTTTGCTTTTTTGCATTTCTTTTCCATGGGGATATTCTTGATCCCTGTCTCTAGTACAATGTCACGAACCTCTGTCCATAGTTCATCAAGCACTCTATCTATCAGATCTAGGCCCTTAAATCTATTTCTCACTTCCACTGTATAATCATAAGGGATTTGATTTAGGTCATACCTGAATGGTCTAGTGGTTTTCCCTACTTTCTGCAATTTAAGTCTGAGTTTGGTAATAAGGATTTCATGATCTGAACCATAGTCAGCTCCTGGTCTTGTTTTTATTGACTGTATAGAGCTTCTCTATCTTTGGCTGCAAAGAATATAATCAATCTGATTTCGGTGTTGACCATCTGGTGATATCTATGCAGACTACCTTATGCAAAATGATGGGCTGGAAGAAGCACAAGCTGGAATCAAGATTGCTGGGAGAAATATCAATAACCTCAGATATGCAGATGACACCACCCTTATGACAGAAAGTGAAGAAGAACTAAAGA
>NW_011494640.1:9314591-9315028 GCF_000754665.1 Bison bison bison
GTTTCTCAAGAGGCAGATCAGGTGGTCTGGTATTCCCATTTCTTTCAGAATTTTCCACAGTTTATTGTAATCCACACAGTCAAAAGCTTTGGCATAGTCAATAAAGCAGAAATAGATGTTTTTCTGGAACTCTCTTGCTTTTTCCATGATCCAGTGGATGTTGGCAATTTGATCTCTGGTTCCTCTGCCTTTTCTAAAACCAGCTTGAACAACAGGAAGTCACGGTTCACGTATTGCTGAAGCCTGGCTTGGAGAATTTTGAGCATTACTTTACAAGCGTGTGAGATGAATGCAATTGTGCGGTAGTTTGAGCATTTTTTGGCATTACCTTTCTTTGGGATCGGAGTGAAAACTGACCTTTTCCAGTCCTGTGGCCACTGCTGAGTTTTCCAAATTTGCTGGCAAATTGAGTGCAGCACTTTCACAGCACCATCTTT
>NW_011494640.1:9315128-9337172 GCF_000754665.1 Bison bison bison
CCTTATGCAAAATGATGGGCTGGAAGAAGCACAAGCTGGAATCAAGATTGCTGGGAGAAATATCAATAACCTCAGATATGCAGATGACACCACCCTTATGACAGAAAGTGAAGAAGAACTAAAGAACCTCTTGATGAAGATGACAGAAGAGAGTGAAAAACCTGGCTTAAACTCAAAATTCAAAAAACTAAGATTGTGGCATCCAGTCCCATTACTTCATGGCAAATAGGTGGGGAAAATTTGGAAACAATGTCAGACTTTATTTTCTTGGGTTTCAAAATCACTGCGGATGGGGACTGCAAGGAGTCATAAAGAGACAAGACAGTGGCTGAACACTGAACTTAAATACTATTTAAGCTTAATTTAATACAAATTTAAATACTCCTATTTTTGAGAAAATGTATCTGTAATTTAATTTTGAAATTATAAAAATGTAAAGATCAAGAAAATGCTTGGATAATTGGCTGTGAACAATTATGTTCTCAATTCCATATATTGGAAAATAAAAAGTGGGTTAGTCACTCAAGTCTTGTCTGACTCTTTAAGACCCCATGGGCTATAGCCTGCCAAGCTCCTCTGTCCATGGAATTCTCCAGACAAAAATACCTGGATAGGTAGCCATCCCCTTCTCCAGAGGATCTTCTTGATCCAGGGATCGAACCCATCTCCTCATAGCAGGTGGATTCTTTACCATCTAAGCCACCAGGGAAGCTCATATGATGATAGTTACTAAAGCTCAAAAAAGAATACGCTTTCTGTGTCAAATTGGATACTTAAAATGGTTGCGTTATGTCAGTGGGGGAAAAATATATATGTATTTGTGTGTGTGTGTGTGTGTGAGTGTGTATGTATGTGCTCAGTCACTTAGTCATGTCTGGCTCTTTCGACCTCGTGGACTGTAGCCCACCAGGCTCCTCTCTCCATGGGATTTCCCAAGCAAGAATACTGGAGTGGGTTGCCATCTCCTTCTCCAGGGGACCTTGTGACCCAGGGATTGAACTTGCATCTCTTGCTTCTCCTGCATGGGCAGGCAGGTTCTTAACTACTGAGCCACCTTGGAAGCCCACAAAATACACACATTATTTTCTCAAAGTGAAATAGTCTTGCACTTATCTTGTTTTCCAACATCTCAGTCATTTTAACAAAACATGTCACACTTCATAACAAGCGTTCATTTCCAAAATCCTAACAGAATATCAGGACCATTCTAGGGATAAAAGAAAATTAAAAATTCAATGCAGCTCATCAACGTTAAAGTTGTTCCATTGACAATCTTTAAATATGGAACAATGACAAAAGTTCTAAATGAAATTAGTGCAGAATAAATTGTTTTCTATGAAAACACATTGTATGCAAATAGGTACAAAATCAGAAATAAATAATTATGATTCATTCCTATATGTATTAAAAGTATTTACATTCCTTTATATAGAGTTTTGCTTTTTCAGCTGTATTCAAAAACAAACAAAAAAATGTCCATAATAGTCAAAGTTTAAATTGGAATGTGTCAAACCAGTCTCCTATTAAACTCCAGAATTAGGTGTTTGTATCTACTCGATCACTGCAGGTTTGAACGGCACTACAGTGTTGACTCCAAACCTATAAGTTTGCCCAGATGAGAAGAATGCAGACTTTCTGCAGTTATTTTCTGCCCAAGAGTAAGGTATCTTGACTCCACATTCCCAATTCCTCTTTCAGACTTATCTGTCAGGTAACACTTTGGTTTTCTTTAAGACTGTTTTAAGTATAATTTTTAATTAAGAATATATTTACGTTTTGGTTCTAATTATGACTTTGCATAATGGACAAACTTTGGATCTCATATACTCAGTGACCTAATTATATACTCTCATTTTAGATAATTTTCAGTTAAATGATGATGTATTATTTTGCCAGAATAGCAAGAATACTTATCTAACATAGATCTCAGAATGCTGTACTCTGACACTTTTAACTTGGGGATACTCATAATGTACTTTTGTCATTACTAACAATGCACATGAAAGCTTTATTTTTCTTTTTCAAATGGCTGTGTGTGTGACAGAGCCAGAGAAAGGGAGTAAGACAGAGTTACTTTGAAATTTTTTTTTTTTTTTTCTCTAATTTTATTTTATTTTTAAACTTTACATAATTGTATTAGTTTTGCCAAATATCAAAATGAATCCGCCACAGGTATACATGTGTTCCCCATCCCGAACCCTCCTCCCTCCTCCCTCCCCATACCATCCCTCTGGGCCGTCCCAGTACACCAGCCCCAAGCATCCAGCGTCATGCATCGAACCTGGACTGGCAACTCGTTTCCTACATGATATTTTACATGTTTCATTGCCATTCTCCCAAATCTTCCCACCCTCTCCCTCTCCCACAGAGTCCATAAGACTAAGAAAGCTGTGGTACATATACACAATGGAGTATTACTCAGCCATTAAAAAGAATACATTTGAATCAGTTCTGATGAGGTGGATAAAACTGGAGCCTATTATACAGAGTGAAGTAAGCCAGAAGGAAAAACATAAATACAGTATACTAACGCATATATATGGAATTTAGAAAGATGGTAACAATAACCCGGTGTACGAGACAGCAAAAGAGACACTGATGTATTGAACAGTCTTATGAAATTTTTTTTAACCTAATTTAGTTGAAAATTGCAAAATAACACTTCATGCCAAATGTTGATACTACTTTGACCATTAAATGACTCTTTTATTCACTTGGTGGTGTTTATAGGGTTTAACTTCAGAATATAATGGAAATTAACTCTCCTTTCCTTGTTTTTATGGTGTTAAATTGAAATCAATCATCACTCATATGCTTCCTAAAATTTTTAGAATAACTCTATTATTTTTACGTTTTTTTAACTCTTAAATGGTATGGTTCATGTTCTGGAATCTCTTATGTTCATTTTTTAAAGTCAGTTATGCCAAATTTTAGAAATACAAAACACTGGTGGCACAGAATTATATGTGAGATAAAACAAAGAAACAAAAAAATACCAGTTTTTTTTTTCAATGCCTGAAGACAGAAGAACGTGTCATGCAAATTCTTTCTTATTTGGATATGAACAAACTGCATGCTTCATGCACTATCTTTTATAAGATGCATAAAAATGTTTTATGACAAGTATAAATTTATTATCAATATAGTTTGGGCATCATGTATTTATGATTAAATCATAAGATATTATGTACTGGGTCTCTGTACTACTTGACTCTGTATTTCATTAAAAGTGTCTTAAGTTATTGGTGGGAAGTTTCCCTTGAGAATGTTACACTGATGGAAATTTCAGCTATATGTGTTCTCTATTCTATTGTTGATGTGTCTCCCCAGAAAGCTACCATTTCACTTTAAATTCTCTGTTCCACTTGACAGATTACTTCTTTGTAACTCAGAAACAGCTTAAAGTCTGGTTCATGTTTTACTGAAATAAACAACATACCAACTTTTATCATATATTATGAAATTCAAGAATTGATGTTTTTTGCCCTGTAGCATTTCTTTCTCACCCACTCATGTTCCCTTCAACATCCTCCCTTAACTTTCCAAATTATAGATGGCAACAGATCAATGAAAATAGGACTGTTTATATAGCAACACTCCTTCAGGCATAATCATCGTTCAGTTACTAATTCACATAAAATAACAGGTCCAAGAAAGAACTGAGACCAGGCCACCACAAGGCAATAATAAAGGCAGAATAATCTGAGAGATGTGAAAAGGGTCAGAGGGTGTGAAATTTATGGAGAAGAAACAAAACACATGTTGAAATCAGATGACATTTTTAAATGATTATGTTTTACTTACTGGGCTTCCCTGGTGGCTCAGATGGTAAAGAATCTGCCTGCAGTACGGGAGACCTGGGTTCAATTTCTGGATCTGGAAATCCCCTGGATAAGAGAATGGCTACCCACTCACTCCAGTATTCTTGCCTGGAGAACTCTATGGACAGGGGAGCCTGCAGTCTACAGATCACAAAGAATTGGACATGGCTTAGTGACAGAACAATAACAACTGCATGAAGAGAAAGAAGAGGATGTTCAAGAACCCTGAGCCTGCCAAGACACTGGGAGAAATAACGTAACTAGTAAATACCCATTTCAGCAATTGTTGTAATAATATATAAATAAAACACAATAAACAAAATAGGCATTCATTATTTCCCCCAACAGAATTGTTCACAGTTGAAACAGATGCTTCTTTGTAACCTAATTTTACTCTTAGAACATCATGAACACCTTGACTGATTTTCTACATGATACTTTAATGTAGCTTGAAGGATGCATTATTTAATAGGGCAAAAAATATTATTGAATATTTTGCATGTTAGCAATTTCTGTATTCTAAAGCTGCTTCACTGAACACACAAACACATATTGTTTTTCAGTCACTAAGTTGTGTCTGACTCTTTGTGACCCTATGGACTGCAGCACGACAGGCTTCCCTGTCCTTCTTTATCTCTGGAGTTTGCTCAAATTCATGTCCATTGAGTCAATAATTCTATCCAACCAACTCATCCTGTCGTCCCCTTCTCCTCCTGCCCTCAATCTTCCAGCATCAGGGTCTTTTCCAATGAGTCAGCTCTTTGCATCAGGTGGCCAAAGTATTGGAGCTTCGGCTTCAGCATCAGTAGTTCCAATAAATATTCAGGGTTGATTTCTTTAGAATTGACTGGTTTAATCTCCTTGCAGTCCAAGGGACTCTCAAGAGTCTTCTCCATCACCACAATTCAGAGGCATCAATTCCTGAATGCTCAGCTTGCAACAGGGTCCAACTCTTACATCCATACATGACTAGTGGAAAAACCATAGCTTTGACTATATGGAATTTTGTTGGCAAAGTGATGTCTCTGCTTTTTAAATGCTGTCCAGGTTAGTCATAGCTTTTCTTCCAAGGAACAAGTGTCTTCTAATTTTGTGGCTGCTGTCACTCTCCTCAGTGGTTTTGGAGCCCAAAAAAATAATATCTGTCACTGCTTTCACTTTTCCCCATCTATTTGCCATGAAGCGATGGGACAGAATTCCATCTTAGTCTTGTGAATGTTGAGTTTTAAGCCAGCTTTTTCACTTTCCTCTTTCACCTTCATCAACAAGCTCTTAGTTCCCCTTTGCTTTCTGCCATTAGAGTGTTATTATCTGCATATCTGAGGTTGTCGGTATTTCTCCAGGCGATTTTGATTCCAACTTCTGACTTATCCAGCCCAGCATTTACATGATGTACTCGGCATAGAAGTTAAATGGGCAGGGTGACAATATGCAGCCCTTTCCCAATTTTGAACTAGTCCGTTGTTTCATGTCCAGTTCTAACTGTTGTTTCTTGACCTTCATACAGGTTTCTCAGGATAAAAGTAAGGTGGTCTGTTATTCCCATCTCTTTAAGAACAGCTCCCATATGACACAGGCTTCCCTAGTGGCTCAGACAATAAAGAATCCACCTTCAGTGTGGAGGACCTGGGTTCAGTCCCTGGGTTGGGAAGATTACCTCGAGGAGGGAATGGCAACTCACTCGAGTATTCGTGCCTGAAGAATCCTCGTGAACAGAGGATCTTGGTGGGTTACAGTCCATGGGGTTGCAAAGAGTCGGACACAACTGAGCAACTAAGCACAGCACCGTATGATATAATACTGCTGCTGCATAGCTAAGTCGTGTCCATCTCTGTGCGACCCCATAGACGGCAGCCTACCAGGCTCCTGCATCTCTGGGATTCTCCAGGCAAGAACACTGGAGTGGGTTGCTATTTCCTTAGAACACTGGAGTGGGTTGCTATTTCCTTCTCCAATGCATCAAAGTGAAAAGTGAAAGTAAAGTCACTCAGTTGTGTCTGACTCTTTTCAGTCCCATGGACTGCAGCCTACCACACTCCTCCATGCATGAGATTTTCCAGGCAAGAGTACTGGTGTGGGGTGCCATTGCCTTCTCTGTGATATAATACTATGTGTCTTTAATAGAATTTTCAAAAGATATTGTATATTACCACTTTATAAACAAATGACAGATAACAGCATAAGAAATTGCATTAAAGTTCCAATCAGCTAACCCCCATGAAGCATCAACTCCTCCTTACACAATTTGTGGTCTATGGCCCCCAGTCCCAACAGAAATAATACCATGGTTAGCCAAGTACAATGAGAAGGGAGCATGAAACATGAAACCAAAGCCGCTGGTTTGCTTAGGGATTTGACGGTTTAATTTACTGTCATGTATCTCAGTTACAAGGCTCCCACACATGAAATGAAAGTGGATTAATGCACCTCTTCAGAATACTGTGATTATGAGATCATCCAATTCACAATTCAAAGTCTTCAACATAATCTTAGTTTCTTGGGCAATTTATTCAGTACATAATACATCTATGGATGCTTTACTTCAAATCAGTTAGTTAGGATAGGTTTTAAAATTCCATGTTGTATAATGAATTTGCATCTAACTATAGGGGACTTGGTCCAACTCTTAAGAAAAGCATAAAAGCTTCTCCATTATCTTGGTTATAATTATGTTAATCCCCTTTCCAAAATAAGTCTTTCTTCCCAGTACCTCCTTATGAAGACAAGTTATGTTTAGGTAACTGAAAGAGTTGACTCATTGAAAAAGACTCTGATGCTGGGAGGGATTGGGGGCAGAAGGAGAAGGGAACGACAGAGGATGAGATGGCTGGATGGCATCACCGACTTGATGGATGTGAGTTTGAGTGAACTCCAGGAGTTGGTGATGACAGGGAGGCCTGGTGTGCTGCAATTCATGGGGTCACAAAGAGTCAGACACGACTGAGCGACTGAACTGAACTGAACTGGACTGAAGTCCTTATATTTGGCCCATTTCCTTTGACTCTCTCTTCTACTGTGGAACTATTCTGGAAAGAGCATGGGAACCTTGGGGTTTAAATCCAAACAGGCTTTTCATTTGTAAAAGATGGAAATAACTCCCTCCCTCCAGGATTGTTGTAATGATCAAATGTTTTCACATCTTAAAACAGCCATTATCACTCAGTACTTTAGCTAACATTTATCAAACTTTTACAATATTCTAGTCCTGTTAAAATCACTTTACATGTGTCATTATATTCAACCCCCAATAAGCCTAGGATATATATATGTACTATTATTATCCCCATCTTCAGATGGGGGAACTTTGGCACACAATTATTATGAAAGGGGTCAGAAAAAAGAACAAAGGCAGTCTGATACCAGCGCCAGTGATGTAGGTTGTCATTGGCACATACAGAGGGGAGGCAATCAGCTGTCAGGAAAATGGAGATCAGTTTCGAGAAGAGACATCAGCCTGAGTAGATAGACACAGCCTAGCTATGAAGGGGCAAGAAAGGGCATGTACTTATAAATGGGGCAGTGAAGCTGCCACATAGCATGGATGCCCCTGTGTTCTTAATTAGTCCAGTCAGATGGACACACAACTTACCATGAATTCAGTGCTTCATTGTGAGACTAGAATATAATTTTCAGGCCAAAGGTGAGGAAATAGGCTAGGAGTGGAGTCCCAACTTTGGCAGAAAGAAGCAAAGATTGCAAGTCAAGTATAAATTGAGGCCAAAGAAAATGTGTAAAGAACAAAATTTGGGTGGAGGAAGAAGTGGGATTCAGCTACTGCTAGCGAGATGCCAGGAAGAGATTTTTCTGGGACTTAAGAACTGAATCCTTGCTTTGACTTAAGTACTCTTCTTCACATGTGCTGATGATCACAGAAGCTTCAGTAGGAAAGCCATGACTTTCTTCATAGTCAAACGCTTGTGTTCTAGGAGGACATCTTCCAGGTTCAAGGGAAGAAAATGCTAGACTCTGGCCTGTTGTTAATGGTCACAATGATTTGTATATGATGGAGAACAAATATCTTCTTGACAGCACTAAGGAGCTAGGGTCCCAGAACAAGGTGCCACAGACTGAGTGGCTTAAACAACAGAAATATATTTTCTCACAGTCTTGGAGGCTAGAAATCTAAGCTCCAGGAGTTCGCCAGGTTGGTTTCTTCTGAAGCCTCTCTCTTAGGTTTATGAATGGCCTCCTTTTCCCTGTTCTTCACATTGTCTTCCTACCATGTGTGTTTCCTAATTTCTTCTTCTTATAAAAACACCAGTCATCTTGGGAGAAAGTATAACCTAATGACCTCATTATAAATGTTTTAAAATTAGTTTTTATTATAGTATAGAAGGAGATCAGCCGTGGGATTTCTTTGGAAGGAATGATGCTAAAGCTGAAACTCCAGTAGTTTGGCCACATCATGCAAAGAGTTGACTCATTGGAAAAGACTCTGATGCTGGGAGGGATTGGGGGCAGGAGGAAAAGGGGATGACAGAGGATGAGATGGCTGGATGACATCATTGACTCGATGGACTTGAGTCTGAGTGAACTCCGGGAGTTGGTGATGGACAGGGAAGCCTGGCGTGCTGCGATTCATGGGGTTGCAAAGAGTCGGACATGACTGAGCGACTGAACTGAACTGACTGACTGAGTTGCTCCTATGGAATATAGTACAGGAGAAGGGGCAGTGGAGGATGAAATGATTAGATGGCATCACTGACTCAATGGACATGAGTTTGAGCAAACTGTGGGAGATAGTGAGGGACAGGGGTCCTTGGTGTGTTGCAGTCCATGAAGTCACAAAGAGTCAGACATGACTTAATGACTGAACAACAACAAAATAGTCACTTTACAATGCTGTGTTATTTTCTACTGTACAGCAAAGTGAATCAGCTGTACATGTGCATACATCCCTTCTCTTTTGTATTTCCTTCCCATTTAGGTTACCAAGAGCACTGAGTAGAGTTCCCTGTGCTAAACAGTAGATGCTCATTAGTTACGTAGGCCCCAGTCTCCAAATCCATCCCATCACCCTGCTTCCCCTCTTGGTATCTATATGCTTGTTCTCTACGTTTGTGTCTCTATTTCTGCTTTGCAAATAAGTTAATCTCTGTCATTTTTCTAGATTACACATATAAATGATATTACATATTTATATATTTGTTTTTCTCCTTGCTTCATTATAGATTAACGAAGGTTCTTTAAAGGTTCTGTCTCCAAATATTGTCATATTTTGAAGTGCTCAGAGCTAGGATACTGACATGAACATTTTAGAGGGACAGTATTCAGCTAATAAAAACATACCATTCAAGTGTGTTGATGAGTAGCTAAGAGAGACATTTTTTATACGATTGATTTGCAAACCCCTGAGACTCTGACAGGATTAGGCCACATAAATAGCATTAATCATATAATCATCTCTTCTATAGATAAGAATTTATAGTCTTAAATCATTTACCTTTATAACATTTTTTATCAAGATGGTTTCCAATGCAATTGCAAATACCACTCAGGATAGAAGACAATGTATTTCTGAGATTATTCACTTTAGACAAAACATTTTTAATCTATTGTGGAGCCAACTTTATAGGATGCACAAATATAGACGTAGCGAGGCATGCATATTTTAAGAAAATTTCCAACAGGAGATTTCATTCTCCATCCGCTTATCCTTAGATACTTCTGTTCTGAGGTCAGAGAAATCAGGTGGAAAGGATCAAAGGCAAAGAAAATCATTGAAAATAAAGATGCATTTGTGTTAGTGGCCCCGAAAATTTAAGTCCTGAGCAGCATAGGTGAATGGCAGCATCACTGTGGAGCCTGCTTGTTGAAACTTAAGTCTCTTCCATTAAAGAACAAGTAACTTCTACCTTTCAAAGAAGATTTCCTAAAAAGAGAGAAGAAACCTTCAGTGTTTGGGCTGAGGGACAGGACATAAGGTATCTCAAAATAAGTTTTGAAAAATTTACCACATTTTGGTTTTCATCAATTCCAAGTATAACTTACCAGGCATTCTCTTCAGCTTATGTTTAAGCCCATGTGTATCTCAATGGAAATCCAATCCATATGTTTCTGATTCATTTACACTTAGCTCATCAAAATATTGTTTTGCAAGAGCTATTTGAAGTCCAAAAAAGCTTTGAAAGCTTTTTTTCTTAGAAACAGGAAATCGGTTTTTGCCAAGTGTAAACAAACACATTCCCCTACTCCCTGTGCTCATATTTTAATTGGAAATTTAGAAGACAGAAGGTTAGAGAACTCTCTAAACCTGTCCAAAAACAAATTCATCCTTTACATGGTATGGCACTGAAATGTACTCCTGTTTCCATTATCTTCATTTTTTAAGTGCCTTGTTTTGGTAAATTTCTCTATCAGCAGTCTACTGGCTTAGATTAAAATTTTTCCATCTGACTTTAATTTTAATTGAATAATATTTTTATATCAATTTTCCTAAAGTAAATCATTTTTTCTAGGAGAATATTGTGCTTAATCATTAGCCTGATAGAATTTCAATAAAAATTGTACCCACTTAGGTTCTTCTCCTAAATTTGTGAGTCAGATTAGAAAAATAACCCTGCTTTGGGTGCTTGTCTTAGGTAAGTGACCACAGTGATGCCACTCTTCGTCATATTATTGTTCTTGCTTATATTCTGTAGAGGTTCAGTCAAAGCATGGTGAACATCTATCTCCAAGACATACGCCTGTTATGATGGGACCCAGGAAATAAAACTCATATAAGGGCACTGAGAACCATCAGTCTATTCTAAGAGCCCTGAATTGTGCACATCAGCTCTGTCATTATTTGGCATTTAGAAATACAATTTCTGAACTTCACCAATCATAATTTGGAAAAAGGCCACTCTCTGTCTTTCTTTATGAATATTTAAGATAAGCCTAGAAATCAGTCCACCTGAATGCACCAGTACGAGGGACTGGCCACGTGAGCTGATGACTCAACCCGGGTGCTGATGCAGTAAGTGAGTAATTAAGAGCCAGAGTAAGAGCACCAGAGACCAAGTGCAGACTCTGACCCAGAAAAGTGTCCAGAGACAAAGTCGAAGATTGAGTGCAGAACCTGAATCAATAGATGAAGTTCACTGTAAGCAATCATATTCAAAAGGCAGGAGTGGAAAGTGGAAGGCGGGAAAGGAGGATGAATTGAAGAGACATGACTTATGACTTTGTCCATGAACAGTCTAGGATGAAAGGAGGACCATTCCTTTACTGGTGGAGGCCAAGTGACACGCAGATGGATTACCGTTGTTTACAACTTGGGCAAATAATCCATGTAGGTCCTATGCTTTCATTTTCTCCTAAGTGAGCCAAATGCAGCTTCTCCTACCTGCTCCATGAGAATCTCCTATGTTGAATGTTGTAGGAGTTTTAGGGAGGGGCCACGGTGTGTGTGTGTGTGTGTGTGTGTGTGTGTGTGTGTGTGTGTGCTCAGTTGTCTCTGACTCTTTGAGACCCTATGGACTGTAGCTCACCAGCTCCCTATGGGATTCTCCAGACAAGAATACTGAAGTGGATTGTCATTCTCTTCTCCAGGGGATCTTCCTGACCTAGGGATGGAACCTAGGTCTCCTGCATTTCAGGTGGATTCTTTACCATCTTAGCCACCATGGAAGCCTTGGAGAGTGTGGTGCTTGTGTATAACTCAGCACCCTGGCCAAGGCTCAAATCAAAACCTGGTAATCAGATATTCTGAGGACTTAGGGATTTAAATAGAAACATACTGATGCCATAGAAACCCCATACCATGCATAAGATCCAAATTTTACATATGATTAACCTGACACTTAAAAAAATTGCTGATGCATTGTTGTTGTGTAGTTGCCCAGTAGTGTCTGACTCTTTTTGACCCCAAGGACTGCAGCGCTCCAGGTCTCCCTGTCCCTCACCATCTCCCAGAGTTTGCCCAAGTTCATGTTCATTTCATTGGTGTTGCCATCCAGCCCTCTCATCCTCTGATGCTCTCTTCTCCTTCTGCCCTCAATCTTTCCCAGCATCAGGAATTTTTCCAATGAGTCATCCGTTCTCATCAACTACTGGACCTTCAGCTTCAGTATCAGTCCTTCCAGTGAATATTCAGGTTTGATCTCCCTTAAGATTGACTGGTTTGATCTCCTTGTTGTCCAAGGGACTTTCAGGAGTCTTCTCCAGCACCACAGTTTGAAGGCATCAATTCTTTGGCTTTCTGCCTTTACGGTCCAGCTTTCACAGCTGTGCATGACCACTGGGGAGACCATAGTCTCGACTATACTGACCTTTGTCAGTAGAGTAATGGGTGTGCTTTCCAACACAGTCTAGGTTTGTGATTGCTTTCCTGCCAAGAAGCAATTGTCTTATGATTTCTTGGCTGCACTCACTGTCCACTGTGACTTTGATGCCCAAGAAGAAGAAAAAATCTGTCACTAATTCCACCTTTTCCCCTTCTAATTTCCATGTAGTAATGGGGCTGGATGCCATGATCATAGTTTTTTTTTTTTAGTGTTTAGTCTTAAGCCAGCTCTTTCACTCTCCTCCTTCACCCTCATCAAGAGGCTCTTCAGTTCCTCTTCACTTTCTGCCATTAGAGTGGTAATATCTGCATATCTGAGGTTGTTGATGTTTCTCCTGCCTATCTTGATTCTGGCTTGTTATTCACCCTTTGCTGGCTGTTCAGTCCCTCAGTCATGTCTGACTCTTTGCAACCCCATGGACTATGGCACACCAGGCTTCCCTGTCCTTCACCATCTCCCAGAGTTTGCTCAAACTCGTGTCCATTGAGTTGGTGATGCCATCCAACCATCTCATCCTCTGTTGTCCCCTTCTCTTCCTGCCTTCAAATTTTCCCGGCATCAGAGTCCTTTCCAATGAGTTGGCTCTTCACATCAGGTTGCTGAAATATTGAACTTCAGCTTCACCATCAGTCTTTTCAATGGATATTCAGAGTTGATTTCCTTTCAGATAGACTGATTTGACCTCCTTGCCATCCAAGGGCCTCTCAAAAGTCTTCTCCAACACCACAGCTCAAAACCATTAATTCTTTGGTGCTCAGCCTTGTTTATGCTCCAACTCTTATATCCATACATGACTACTGGAAAAACTATAGCTTGACATTATGGACTTTTGTTGGCCAAGTAATGTCTCTGCTTTTTAATACACTGTCTTGGTTGGTTATAACTGTTTTTCCAAGGAGCAAGCATCTTTTAATTTCATGGCTGTAGTCACCATCCACAGTGGTTTTGGAGCTCAAGAAAATAATGCTTGTCACTGTTTCCATCATTTCCCTATCAATTTGCCATTAAGTGATGGGACTAGATGTCTTTATCTTTGTTTTTTGAATGTTGAGTTTTAGCCAGTTTCCTCACTCTTGTCTTTCACCTTTGAGAGTCCTATAAAGACATACACTTAGGGAAAAAAGATGTGAAATAGTGAATGGTGATAGAATTATTTGATTTTACTAAATATACTTACCAAATGAAAGCTGTTCTTAATCTTCATTGCCAAAGTAGCTGAAGAAAGCAATGCTTTGTGGAATTGTGACACATCAAGAAGGCATGGCCCCATGACTGGGTTCAGGGTACACCCAGATGCTCAGACCAAGCCAGAGCTTTACTAATTCCAAGGGTTGGAAGGACCTTAGATGTCATGATATTGAATACTGCTCCAGTACTTGATCACCACCCCCTACATTATGTAGATTTTATTTAGGTAATTTCACTGGGACTGGAAACCACTGATGTTGGTCACTCTGAGGAAACCAAAATGTTAGGCAGATCTTTCTTGTTTTGATTAAATAATATCTCACTCTGACTACTCTTCACTGATCCTGGGTTTATCTTTTTTCTTAGGTCTCAGCAGAGCAATGCCCCCCTCCCTCCCAAAAAAGAACATTAGTTCGTTGTTGTTGCGGTTTTCCCTTTGCTTATGTTCAGCTTTTCAGATTTTGGACATGCTGTTCCAAGTCTTTCCTCTCTGCCCAGTTCCTTCAATATTTCCTCATGTTTCCAGATTGCTTCTAGTCTTCTCATCTGGCCACCCTCCTGGGTTAGACATACTCTATTTGCTCCTGTAATCTTCCTAACTATCCATAGTACTCCCCCAATTTATATAACTTCCAAGAATTCTTCCCACAACAGGAATGGCTTTGGACTGGGCCAGAGTTTCTTCTAATCTCATAATCCGAGTTCTGTGCAACAGAATTCCAGGACTGACCCGGTCTCTACTGATTCCTAAAAAGAAACGATGTGTCACATTTTCACCACCATAACTTGCTTGCCCCATATGTAATATATGCAAGCATATGTGCTAAGTCACTTCAACTGTGCCTGACTCTTTGTGACCCTATGGACTAGAGCCCGCCAGGCTCTTCTGTCCATGAGATTCTCTAGGCAAGAATACTGGAATGGGTTGCCATGCTTTCCTCCAGGGGATCTTCCCAATCCAGGGATTAAACCCATCTCTCTTATGTCTCCCACATGGGCAGGTGGTTTCTTTACCATTAGAGCCACCTGCTCAGCATTAAAGTTCTATGACTCACCAGTCACACTGAGGAAATCGACGTTGCTCAGTTGTGTCCAACTCATTGTGACCATATGGGCTGTTGTCCACCAAGCTTCTCTGTCTATGGGGATTCTCTAGGCAACAATACTGGAGTGGGTTGCCATTCCCTTCTTCAGGGGATCTTCCCGACCCAGGGATTGAACCCGGGTGTCCCATGTTGCAGGCAGACTCTTTACCCTCTGAGCCACCAAGGAAGCCCACAAGGAGGAAACCCCCCCTTGCAATGGTACTTCAAAGACTCATCTTACTGCTTAGACCCCCATGTCACCTTGAGAGTTGAGACAAAGTTTAATTATAAATCCATTAGATATTAACCTTAAATTGAGCTCAGACTAAGATGAATGGTGAAGCAATAATTATACCCTTAAATTACTCTATGTCCAGATGTGTTTCTTCCATCTTTAATGTGTTTTGGGCAAGTTGTCAATAGGTCAGAATATCTTCCCATTATCACCTTTTCAAATTAATCATATCAGACTCTTACTTTCTTTTTTATACAGAATTGGGAGGTGAGATTCTATGCAACAGTATGTACAAAACAGGATTTTATTAGCCTCTTAGAATCTAGCAAATGTCATGTGTGGGTGCTTGCAATTTTTCGATTGGTTGTATGGCTTATTTTGTCTTCTTTTGTTCTATGACTGTGTTCAGAGAATATTCTCTATGGAAGCCTGATAAAATGCCAATTCAGAAGTTATTATGTAGCATTTTTGGTCATTTGTTGAAGTAAAGAAATTTATAATACTTTAATTTTATTATTTAAAAGTGTAAATAAAAAATTTCCACTGCTCCTTCTATATCTCTTCTTTTCATTTCATCTGTGTTTTTTTTTTTTTTGCTGTTGTTATTATTAAATTATTCACTCTCCCTTGCATGCAGATAGTTCAATTTGTCATGAGAAGTTTTCCTTGGAAAGTGATGTGTTTCTTTTAACAATGACCATATCATCATTTACTCCAAGGACCATTGGCTCAAATGACAGAGTGACCTTAAGAGTAACTTAAGAGTAACTTAGGACTGGTCTCATTGTAAATTCTGTTTTCTGTAAAATTTACAAGATATGATTGAGCGTTTCTATGAAACACACTTCTATTTTAAAATCAAGTATCTTTTCTTAAAAGAATTCTTGAAACAGATTAATGGTGACTTCATAACACTCATGACTGGGGCCAAAATAAAGACAAATGTCTCACTTAAATAAAATTTGAATGGATCCTAAAAAATTACAGAAAGGACCAAGACTCAATCTGGAAAGGATTTAAAAAGACTTGGTTTATGTTTAAGAAAAATGATCATTATCAGTGCCTTTCATCTCTCTCTCATTTTCTCCCTCACTCTCTTTCTTCACGTATGCCTTTGGCTTCTTCCACCCCTTCCCAAGAAGCCAAAAAAACCAAGAAGATATAGGGAAAAATACTAAAGTGTACCACAGATGTTAAAAAAGAAACAGTGTTTTGCATTTTAGACAAGATTCTATTCAAGCCCTTTGAAAACATGCATTTTAAGTCTGGCTCGTCTCCAAGAAGCGAGGGAAGATTAAAGTAATATATATACTGAGTGTAAAATATGGAGCTAAGGAAAGGGTGACACTTGGATGTGATCAGATATTGGCCTTTGACATCTGACCTTAAATTTCCTGCTTAAAACCGAAAACCTCTGTGTTCTTCATGGAGAAAAAAAAAAAGTAAGGGAGTTCCTTCACTCAAATAAAAAACCTGTGTTTTGTTAAATGTTTCCTGGGGCTTCAACTTCTCTGGGGATATACAGGTTTGAGATTTGTTTGTTTATTTGTTTCCAAAATATATTATTGTGGGTGTTGCATTTTATATAAAACTTAAATATGTGACAAAGTCATTAGATCTCGAAATTGCACACGTTCTATAAAATTTGTCTTGATTCCACTAAGCCTTACATTAATAAGATATCATTTAAATCTGCCAGTGCAAAAAGGAGGAAGTAGGCAGAAATTGGCTATTTTGAAAGGGTTGGGAAAGGGTAAGAAATTGAACAGTGAGTGGCTTTGCTTTGAGATGACAGATTGAATATACACAGTTAGTTAAACTCTCCCCAAACTTTCTAAAATGATACAAAAATATATTAACCACAAAAGATATAAAACTGCAAGCATAAAAAGAGGGGAAAGGAGATAATAGAACTGGTTTTTTGGTGTTTGAAAGCAGATGGATGAATGATAAATGCCCAGGGAAAAGGAATACTAAGTCAATAAGAAGGACAGATTCTAAGGAGTCTTCAAGAGATCAGGTGACTTTGGAACTAGAAAAGAAGGTGTGTTTAAAAATATGTGGGTCAATTTATATTTAAGAAATAGGATCCCTCTTCCCTTGCTGATCCCCTCTCTCACTCTAAGTGTTGGCATATATGCCTTTACTTAATGACAGAACATTTCTGGAAAAGGGTCTCAGCTTTTAAAAATTTAAGAGACTTGATTAGATTCACCTCAAAAGTCAAGAATGGTCATGGTGGTTTAGTTGCTAAGTCGTGTCAAGTCTTCTGACACCATTGTCTGTAGCCCACCGGTCTCCCCTGTTCGTGGGATTTCCCAGGCAAGAATTCTGGAGTGGGTTGCCATTTCCTTCTCCAGGGTATCTTCCCCACCCAACGATTGAACCCACATCTTCTACACTGAAGGCAGTCTCCTGAATTATAGACAGATTCTTTACTGCTGAGCCACCAAGGAAGCCCTATAATCAAGGATATATTTCCCCAACTCAGGGTCCTAAATACACTTCCCCAGCTTAAGATCCTTAAATGCCACATTAGGTAACAAATTCATAGGTTCCAAGAATTAGGGCATGATGTCTTTGGGGGGATTGTTATTCTTCCTACCACAAGGGCTAAGAAAAGGATTATTTTTAGAAGGATGTAGTAATCCAGAAAAGGAATCCTATTTGCCTAAAATAATCTGCAAAGAGAGGGGGCAAAAGGACTGACTTAGTAAATATTTTAAATGTTGTGTAGACATTATGAGGTGATTGACTGACTATAGAAAATATGAGGGACAGAATGTTCAAATATAATGCACAGACTTCCTTGTTGGTTCGGTAATTGGTAGAGCTATTCATTAATAATTAAGATCAAAGGGAAAAGAACAAGATTGAGGAAAGATGAATATATTGATAGTTTGGGGCATAAAAATGAGTAAGGGTCCAGGAAAACTTTTTGGTAAAAGCCTCAAGAAAAGTCTCAGTTTGTAGATTTTGGAATTTTTAGCCAAGGTATATGAAGTCATGTTATTAGATAAAATCATCCATGGGCGATGTGTAGAGAAAGAATGGAAGTACTTAGAGCAGAACTCAGAAATACATTTATATTTAAAAGATAGGCATAGTCAAGGATAGTGTGAAAAAATTAAAGAGTTGAAGAATGTTAAGATGGAAATTCAGGAAACCAAGAGTAAGGAGGATGGTAAAATCCTGGCGAATGTTCATTCTTAGAGGGCTAATGTACATGTTCTGTAACATCAGGTATGTTATTTATCTTAGAAAGAGAATTTGAAATTCAATCAAGTTAAACAACATAAACATAAATCATATGTTTGCCTACAGATTGCCCACAGAGTTGGGAAATAGCGTTTATTAATTAGTCTCAGAAATTGTAAGTTTTTTATACCTATTTATTTGTCTAATATAGAAAGGGCCTTTTCTAGTCTTCTTACTGATTTCTGATTTTCTAAATTGTTTTGTAAAAAGTTTTCTTCTATAGTCTTCTCTCATATTTAAAACAGACACAGGAATAGATTTGTGCTAAGGACATAAAAAAAATGTGCAAATTGTACCAGAGATTTGTCTGTAAGAATTCAAATCTGTAGACTGAAAGACACAGTGGAAAATTTCTATCTTCTGGCATGCATACTTGTCATTTTGTCTCTTCCAAATGAGCCAAATTTTAAATTTCTCTCCATAAATTATGTGCCAAATCACATTAGGATGCATCTACTTACTTCCTCTATTTCTGAAACCAACTGGATAATCTTCCATATAATGATCATTCTTCAGGGCCAAGACTGTGTTGAGAACCATATTGACTACTTCATGAAACTGGGTCTGTTGTGATGCCTAAGGCTGCTGATACCTGTTGGGACTAAACTTGATGTAGTATTTCTTTTCAATTGACTTACATACATGATCAAGTATAGGTAGAGAGACATTGCTGTCAAAGCCATCTAGTATGTATTATCTAATCATATTTTCTCTTATAACAGTGAAAATTAAATTGAGAGTTGAACAGACTATGTTGAAACATCTCAAACAATTATTTTTTCCCAAATTATGAATGGCATTATTTCTAAAAATATTCTGATGCAGAAGCCCAGCCTAGTAGTAAATTAATGTATGAGTTCTCATTTTAGCAATTAAACTATTTTAAGTGACAGACATAAAATGTGTTAGATTTTTGTCAAAAGACTGTTCCTATCTATAAAAGTACTTTACATTCTTTTTTTCAATGAGAAAAGAAAATTCTACTTATCTGAAACTCTTCTGTAAAGTTACATGGATTCTCTAGAGAAACTAACAACCCTGATATTTAAAATTTGTAAACCACATGGTTAATACTGAAATACTTCAGATAAAGTAGTCAGCAATGGCAATTGCCTTGATATAGGTCTAAATGGTAATGCACCTGTATATGTTTCCATTAGATGTATTCTTGAATTTGTCACTGAATTCAAAAATCTTCCTGGGATTTTGATGACTACTCATCAGCTATTATCAAGTGCTTGGTATCTTTTTATGCTACCAACAATTCATAAACATTTGTTATCTTTGACGCAAGTTCCTTATCCACATTTGACAGTTTCCAAAATGAAAAGAATGCTTGGATATTACAATGTATAGTTTCTTCTACATGGGGATTACCAACTTCTGTGTGAGGTTGCTGTTGTTGTTCAGTCACTAAGCCATATCCCACTCTTTGTAACTTCATGGACTGTAACACATGAGGCTCCTCTGTCCTCTACTCTCTCCCAGAATTTGCTCAAATTCATATCCATTGAGTCGGTGATGCCATCTAATTATCTCATCCTCTGCTGCCCCCTTCTCCTTTAGCCTTCAATCTTTCCCAACATCAAAATCTTTTCCAATGAGTCAGCTCTTCACATAAGGTAGCCAAAGTAGTGGAGCTTCAGCTTCAGCATCAGTCCTTCCAGTGAATATTCAAGACTAATTTCCTTTAGGATGGACTGGTTTGATCTCCTTGCAGTCCAAGACTCTCAAGAGTCTTCTCCAGCACCACAGTTTGAAAGCATCTATTCTTCAGTGCTCAGCCTTCTTCAGATGTGGTCCAACTATCACATCAGTACATGACTACTGGAAACATCATAGCTTTGACTGTAGGGACTTTTATTAGCAAAATAGTATCTCTGTTTTTTAATACCCAGTCTAGATTTGTCATAGTATTCCTCGCAAGGAGCAAGCATCTTTTAACTTCATGGATGCAGTCACCATGCATCCATTGATTTTGGAGACCAAGAAAAAGAAAATCTGTCACTGTTTCCCCTTTTTCCACTGCTCCCCCTTCTATTTGCCATGAAGTGGTGGGACCAGATGCCACGTTTTTCACACGTTGAGTTTTAAGCCAGCTTTCCCGCTCTCCTCTTTCACCTGCATCAAGAGGCCCTTTAGTTCCTCTTCAATTCTGCCATTAGAATGGTATCATTGGCATATCTGTGGTTGTTGATATTTCTCCTGGCAATCTTGATTCCAGCTTGTGAGTCTTCCCCTCAGCATTTCAAATGATGTATTCTACATATCAGTTAAATAAACAGAGTGACAATATACAACCTTGACATCGTTCCCAATTTTGAACCAGATTTTTGTCTCATGTCCCGTTCTAACTATTGCTTTTTTACCTGCATATGAGTTTCTCAGGAGACAGGTAAGGTGGTTTGGTACTCCCATCTCTTTAAGAATTTTCCACAGTTTGTTGTGATCCACTCAGTCAAAGGCTTTAGCATAGTAATTGAAGGAAAAGTAGATATTTTTTCTGGAACTCTCTTGCTTTCTCCATGATCCAATGAATGTTAACAATTTGAATTTTTGTTCCTCTGTCTTTTCTAAATCCAGTTTGTACATCTGAAAGTTCTTGGCTCGTGTACGGCTTGAGTATAGCTTGAAGGATTTTGAGCATAACCTTGCCAGCATGTGAAATAGTGCAACTCTATCATAGTTTGAACATACTTTGCATTACCCTTCTGAGGGATTGGAATGAAAACTGACTTTTTCTGGTCCTGTGGCCACTGCTGAGTTTTCTAAATTTACTGACATTTTGAATGCAGCACTTTATCAGAATTGTATTTTAGGATTTTAAACAGCTCAGCTGGAATTCCATCACCTCCACTAGCTTTGTTTGTACTAATGCTTCCTAAGGTCCTCTTGACTTCACACTCCAGGATGTCTGGCTCTATGTGAGTTACCACCTGGTTATCCAGGTCATTAAGATCCTTCTTGTATTGTCGTTTGTATATTCCTGCCACCTCTTCTTAATCTCTTCTGCTTCTTTCAGGTCCTTATCATTTCCTGTCCTTTATCATGCCCACCCTTGCACAAATTCTCTTGATATCTCCACTTTTCTTGAAGAGATCTTGTCTTTCCCATTCTATTTTTTCCCTCTATTTCTTTCCATTGTTCATTTAAGAAGGCCTTCTTATATCTCCTTGCTGTTCTCTGGAACCCTACATTCAGTTGGGTATATCTTTTCTCCCATGCCTTTCACTTTTCTTCTTTCTTCAGCTGTTTGTAAAACCTCCTCAGACAACCACTTTGTCCTCTTGCATTTCTTTTTCTTTGTGATGGTTTTGGTTACTACCTGCTGTACAATGTTGTGAACCTCCATCCTAATTCTTCAGGAACTCTGTCTACTAGATTTAATCCCTTGAATCTATCCATCACCTCTACTTTATAATCGTAAAGGATTTCATTTAGTTCATACCTGAATGGTATAGTGGTCAGCAAAAAGGAAGTAGGATACTGCTATGTATAAAATAGATAACTAGTGAGAATCTACTGAACAGCAAGATCAGATCAGATCAGATCAGATCATTCGCTCAGTCATGTCTGACTCTTTGCGACCCCATGAATTGCAGCATGCCAGGCCTCCCTGTCCATCACCAACTCCCAGAGTTCATTGAGACTCACATCCATCGAGTCAGTGATGCCATCCAGCCATCTCATCCCCTGTCGTCCCCTCCTCCTCTTGCCCCCAATCCCTCCCAGCATCAGAGTCTTTTCCAATGAGTCAACTCTTTGCATGAGGTGGCCAAAGTACTGGAGTTTCAGCTTTAGTATCATTCCTTCCAAAGAAATCCCAGGGCTGATGTCCTTCAGAATGGACTGGTTGGATCTCCTTGCAGTCCAAGGGACTCTCAAGAGTCTTCTCCAACACCACAGTTCAAAAGCATCAATTCTTCGGTGCTCAGCCTTCTTCACAGTCCAACTCTCACATCCATACATGACCACAGGAAAAACCATAGCCTTGACTAGATGAACCTTTGTTGGCAAAGTAATGTCTCTGCTTTTGAATATGCTATCTAGGTTGGTCATAACTTTCCTTCCAAGGAGGAAGCGTCTTTTAATTTCATGGCTGCAGTCACCATCTGCAGTGATTTTGGAGCCCAGAAAAATAAAGTCTGACACTGTTTCCACTGTTTCCCCATCTATTTCCCATGAAGTGA
>NW_011494640.1:9337272-9366096 GCF_000754665.1 Bison bison bison
CCCATGAAGTGATGGGACCGGATGCCATGATCTTCATTTTCTGAATGTTGAGCTTTAAGCCAACTTTTTCACTCTCCTCTTTCACTTTCATCAAGAGGCTTTTTAGTTCCTCTTCACTTTCTGCCATAAGGGTGGTATCATCTGCATATCTGAGGTTATTGATATTTCTCCTGGCAATCTTGATTCCAGCTTGTGTTTCTTCCAGCCTAGCGTTTCTCATGATGTACTCTGCATATAAGTTAAATAAACAAGTTGACAATACACAGCCTTGATGAACTCCTTTTCCTATTTGGAACCAGTCTGTTGTTCCATGTCCAGTTCTAACTGTTGCTTCCTGACCTGCATACAAATTTCTCAAGAGGCAGGTCAGGTGTTCTGGTATTCCCAGCTCCTTCAGAATCTTCCACAGTTTTTTGTGATCCACACAGTCAAAGGCTTTGGCATAGTCAATAAAGCAGAAATAGATGCTTTTCTGGAACTCTCTTGCTTTTTCCATGATCCAGCGGATGTTGGCAATTTGATCTCTGGTTCCTCTACCTTTTCTAAAACCAGCTTGAACATCAGGAAGTTCACGGTTCACATATAGGGAACTCTATTCAATGCTCTTTGGTTACCTAAATGGGAAGGAATTCTAAAAAATCAAGAATACATGTACACATATAGCTGACTCACTGCTATACAGCAGAAATGAAAACAACATTGTAAAACAACTATGTTCCAATAAAGATTTTAAGAAAATGAAAGTAAGAGTGATGGCATAAAAGATGTTGAATTTCTACAATAGACTCCAGGAAATAAATATCAAAGCATGAAGTCTTTTTAAGTTTTATTTAGATTTAGTTCACATACCATACACTTAATCCATTGAAATTTTACAATTTAGTGGCTTTTAATGTATCTACAGATATGAGCAAACTCACCATAATTTTAGAACATTTTCATTACCTCCAGAAGAAACTCCATATGTTTTAGCTATCACTTCCCTAATCCTACAACACTCTTCCTCTCTCTCTTCACAGGCAACCAACAATTTTCTTTCTGTTTTTACAGATTTCTCTTTTCTGAACATTTCAGATGAATGAATTCATATTATATATGGTCATTTGTGGCTGGCTTCTTTCACTTTGCCTAATATTTTCAAGGCTCATCCATGTGCATCATGTATCAGTATTTCATCACTTTTATAGATGAATACTATTCCATTGTTTGTATATTTTATATATCCATTCTGTAGTTAACTGACTTTTGGGTTGTTTTTATCTTTCGACTATCAATAATAATAATAATTCGTGTATACTTTCTTATGTGGACTTGTTTTTTCAATTCTCTTTGGTAAACACCCATGAGTGAAATTGCTGGGTCATATGATTAATTGTTTAAGAAACTCAGATTGTTTTCTAAAGCATTTGTGCCTCCAACTGTGAAGTCGTAACACTGTGATTGTGAAGGTTAGCAAGAAGAAGTGGTGCTTGCAGCTACTTCTTTAATTAAGGTGAAGACAATTTGGTTGAATTTGAAGGTTGGCTCTATTAGTTGCTGGTGATGTAACCCAAGAAAGATTACTAAACCTCTCTAGTCCTAAATTTCCTTGTTTGCTAAATGGAGATGATCACAGTAACTGTCTCAAACAATTGTTGTGAATATTAAAGAACGTACGTGTACAAAACACTTGTAGGGATCACTGGCACACAGTAGGCACCATATCAATGTAAACCTTGGCTAGGAAGTTCTACAATGAAGGACATGTTATTTGTGTACCAGGAGTCTTATGGACTGAATTGTGTTCCCCAGCTTCGTATATTGAAACCCTAACCTCCAGTGTAATGGCATCGGGGAACTTTGGGAGGTCATTAGGTTTAAATGAGTTTATGAGGGTGAGGCCTTCATCATGGGATTAATGCCCTTCTAAGGAGAGACACCAGAGATTCAAAAAGCTCTTTCCTCCCTCTAAAAACACAGCGAGGTAGTGGACATCTGCAAGCCAGGAAGAGAGTCTTCACTGTGGAATCAAACCACCTGGCACCTTTGTCTAAGAACTTCCCAAACCTTTGATCTGTGAGAAAAAAATCCTGTTGTTTTAGCACCCAGACTATGGTATTTTGTTATGGCTACCTGAGCAAGGACTCAAAGGCAGAGTAGCAGAAGCAAATGGAAAGAATGAGTTTGAAGAGACTTGAGAAAGATGATATATCTAGATGGTCTTTCATGGGCTCCCAACTTTTACTTTGCAAATCACAACTTGTACTTTAATAACGTTGGTGATATCCTGATCATATATTTACTATATTGCATTAGAATTGGGTTCCTGGGGTCACACATCTCAAATATTTCATAAAAGACAGGTAACTAGTAGATAGAAATAGTCTTGTTTTGCTTTGCTTTATTCTGCATTGTTTAGAACGATCCTTTTGTATGTCTAACAAAGCAGCATCTTACTTTTGAAACTGTCGAACTGAATTTCCATTACCTGTTTCTTGTTACAATTATGATTTAGATTGGAGATGATGTCATGAAACATGGAAGTTGGTATCATATATCTTACATTTCTTAATGAACAGTAGTTACCACTGTTTATCTAGTACCCATCACTGTATTAATTTTTCAGGGAGTATGCAAAAGAAAAAGCAGAAAATTATTTTAAATTTGAGGACATTACAATTTACATTGTGAAATAAGCCACAAATTCAGATTAATTTGATTTCTTTACAAAACAACGTTTCAATAGTTTTCAACAGTTATATTAACATAAGAAGAACAGATACTGGAGACGAAAATAATCTAAACTTGTGACAGAATAAAAAGGAGAAAAAAATCTACATTGAAACATGTGAATGAGTTTATTTGCAAATAAGCTGTAGAATTAATGCATCAGTGGATTAGAGAGAAATATAATTCCAGGCGTTGGCTATACAAAAAACAACATTAAAAAAAAAAAAAAAAACAGAGGCAGCAACTTGGATATTACAGACCAACAATAGCACATTGTGCTGTACATGCCATAGAAACATCAAGCTGGGGTAGCATTCACAAAGATCTGTCATTTGTAGTGATGTGGATAAACATAGAGTCTGTTATGCAGAGTGGAGTAAATCAGAAAGGGAAAAGCAAATAGATATTAACACATATAATGGAATCTAGAAAAATGGTACTGATGAACATATTTGCAGGGCAGGAATAGAGACGCAGAAGTACAGAACAGACGCGTAAACAAGCAAAGGGAGGAGAGGTAGGATGAACTGAGAGCAGCATTGACATACACATACTATCATGTGTGAAATAGCTGGTGGGAAGCTGCTGTATAACACAAGGAGCTCAGCTTGGTGCTCTGCGATTATCTAAATGGATGGGATGGGGGTGTGGAAGGAGGCTCAAGAGGCAGAGTATTTATATTTAAATACACACACATAGCTGATTCACAGCGTTGTACAGCAGACACTAACACAACATTGTAACACAATAATATTCTAATTTAAAAATATCCTCGTTACCTGATACTTTGTAGTGTTTTCTCTCATGTCACGCAGCTAGATATGCAGATTTTTAAGAACTCGGTGGCAGGGAGTCATTAACAGAATGGAGATTTTATTCAAAATACTAATTTTTAGACTGCTAGAAACACAAGACATTTCCTCGTCTTTTATGTCATTATTTAATTATGTGTAAGTGAATACTTCCCTTTTTTCCCGGTGATAGCAATGACAAGACAGAGATTTCAATAGATGGACTGAGCTCTGCTTTTGAAAATATGCCTCTGTTTTATGTCACTGAACTTTGAAAATAAAGAGTAGATTTGATCTAAAAGATAGGAAGGTGGAAGGAAAGAAATCAGGAAAGAAGAAACGAGGAAAAAAAAAAAAAAAAAGGGAAGGTGGCCAGGAGAATACATGGTTTCTTTACATGATTCGTTTTGCTCTTTACTATCTTTATCAGTTCTGTTGTCATCTGCTTAAATAGCTCTGCCTCCCAGCACATGATAAAGTGGGAAGCTGTTAGGCTGGAAAGTCCCAAAGCACAAGTGGCTGCTCTGCATTCACAGGGTGTGCTCCCTGCTAGTTATGGCTCAGCTGAAAGTGACAGCAATTCTCACAAAGGCTATGGCTGCTAAATAAAAGCCCAGAGCACGTTCCCTTTCATGGTGCTGCTCTCTTTCTCTGGCTCCATCCCCCCAGATGGTTCTGGAAGCATAAACTGAAGTTCACTTTTAGAAGTAAAGGCTGATCTGCCTTCATCTTGGTGAGCACCTCCCGCCACCAAGAAGACACCCATATTACAGGCTGAGATTCCGGGGCTGAATCCCGTGTTACAGATGGGAAACTGGGTGAAGAGAGTCCAGGCTTCATGAAAGGACCGTGTTTCCATCCATGAGGAAACAGCTGCAGAGAGAACTGTGAAATGTCATGTTAGAGTAACGCAGCATGCTGGAATACACTAAAAGGGCTGGTTATACCAGGGCCACACTTCGGGGACAAAAGCAGTAGGGAAAATCTCCATGTGTTCTCTCTTCTCCCCCCACCTCCTCATCATTTCTCTGACAGTAAATACAGATCAAAACAAGTATCAAAACCATTCTTAGAGGATAATTATACTAGGATGTAAGAATATTGCTAATAACACTACATAACAACTATTGCTATTTAAGAGTGTTATGAAAACCGATTCAATATGTGAGCATGGACATAATGATCAGTCATTCCGCCTTGAAAACAGGTAGGTACATAGCAAGTAGGGTGGAATTACGTATGTATATATAGCATTTTCTATTTGTAAAAGCATAACCTCTTCTCATTGACTACCTTCTTGAGTCACTGCCATTGCTTGCTTGCTTCAACCATGAATCCTAGGCCATTATTCTCATTCACCAGATTCTGTAAATGGCACTGAGGTCCAAGGTTAGAGCAGGTCTAAATATGTGCATGGTATATACATTTATCTGTAATATATATTATCTGTATGACATCTCATGAGACATGGTAATTAGATTGATTTCTTTAATGTGTATTCTAAGCTGAGAGCTTTCCTTGTCTTAATCTTTTTGAATTATTTTAAAGAAATGGTTTCACTGGCTGGAATTTAAAATTCTGTGTGTTCCAATTGTGTACCCTCTTTTACCTCTGTTGATTCCATCCTGCTGAATCAACACTTGGATGATTGTGAAAGGAAGACTAAGTGAGGATTCAGAATCCTGACAGGCATCAACTTGAGAGGGGTTGGGAAAGTGCAAAAGAGTCAAGGTATCACTTAATCATGGCTAGGAGAGGAGGATCAAGGGCAGTGGGATTCCAGTAAGATTATTTCAATTGCATGTTTTAACCATCTGAGACTCTAGGGTGGGAAGAATCTCTCAGAGATCAATCAACCCATCCCTCTGCTCTGGGCAGAACCACACCTAGGTAATTCCAGAGCGATGAGGTGATACTTCGTTTAGAATGACTCTACAACCGAACGCTGACCAAAAAGTACACCAACTGGAACTACTAATGACTCATGCACTTCAGAGTCTGCCGTTGTCATTTATAGCTTAATTAGCACCTTTTAAACCACACTATATTTTACTACATTTCTCATTGTCAGATATTACGAATAGCCTGAGCCGTAAACAATTTCATTATTTAAGGCATTAAGAAGAATAAGGCAAACACATTATCCTGGCTCCAGAAATTACAGCAGTAGGATTTGTTTCAAATAGAGGCAAACTCTATAAAAATGAGCAAATATGAAATCTAGCCCAGACTATTTAGAAACAAGAGAGAAATGAATCAATTACTTTTTATTAGTAAACATTCAAAGACCCTAATAAGTAGATTTATTTTAAAAACAGATGTGGATTAAAAATACAACAAAAATACTGTAACTAAACTTAACAAGGAAAAGCAAGAGTTCCAGTACTATTTATGCTAAATTTTTTTAAATAGGAGAATAAGATAATCAAGCTTTTTTTTTTTAATTGCTATATCTGTATCTATCATCTTTGCATGTGTGTACGTGTGCTTTTTATTCTAGGATAGCTATTGCTTTTCTTCCCTATGACTCTGTCAGCATTCATTAGATAATTTATTTATTAAATAATTTTAATGAACTATTTTTTGTGACCAGTTTTAGGTTTACAGAAAAATTGGCAGAAAGTATAGAGTTCTCGCTTACTTGCTCCTGCTGACACTAACACTGTTAATGTTTTGGACTGTGACCATTCTAATAGGTGTGCAATGGTGTCTCGTTGTTGCCTGAATTTGCAATTCCTTGATGATATATGATGTTGAGTATCTCTTTGCATACGTATTTCCTACCTCTTTGGTGAGATGTTTATCTTTTGCCTACTTCTGAATTGGGTTGTTGTTGTTGAGTCCTGTGATATATAAGCCTTTAGTGAGATGGTGATAAAGTATGTTTTGGGGGGCATTTCATGGTCCTGTAATTAGTCCATGTTAGTGGGCTAGACTTCTCTGGGCTATTACCTTTTCATTTCCCTTTCTTCACCCTTCTGTAGGTAAGATAGGTTGGCTAGAGGGGGCTGGAGTTAGCTCCTTCTATTCCTCCAGATCTGTTAAACACCAATAAAACCTTGGTAGGTTAGGCTCTGGTAATATAGTTCCCCTTGAGGAAAGGCCCTTTTTATGAGTAGAATACTCTTGATATTTTTTCAAAATGTCCTCTCTCCCTTCCCCCTGCAGAACAAAAAGGATTTTTCTCTGATGTTCACTGTGAGAACCTAGTAAGGCTCTTGGTGGTAAAACTCACAAAAGCATGGAACCCCTTTAAGACGTGGCCTCCATGACCTGTTTAACTCTCAGACTCTTCCATCCTGAGCTTCCAACAATTTGTCAATTGTAGTTTAGGTTTTCCTACCCCCCATACTGTTTTCCACAAAGGCTTCTGCTCCTAGGTTTCTACCCAAAGTTATGACTCTCTGTTTCCTCCTGATTCTCCAATTTGGGGCACGGTGGGCGTGGTTTGCCACGTGACCTCAATTCTCTGACACATCTAAGGAGAGCTTTTTATTTTCCCATTGTTCAGACCTTTTTCTTGCTGTGATGATTGAACTGACAACCTCCAAGCTCCTTACATGCTGGACCAGAAATTGGAGGTATCTGAAATATTTGTTTCTGATGCTCACACGGAGAAGCTCAATCTGGTCTTCCACTGGTCTCATTAGAAGTTTCCTACTCACACTTGCTGTTTTCTTTTTTCTCACAAAGCCTTTTAAATCCCATGTTTCTTTTTGTTTGTTTTTGTTAACGATAATCATTTTGTTCTTAAATTACTTTACAGCTGTGACAGAGTTTTAAAATTTTCAGATTTTTATTAAATGTATCCATGCTTTCCCCTGGTGGCTCAGTGGTAAAAGATCTGCCTATAACTCAGGAGACATGGATTTGATCCCTTAGTCAGGAAGATCCACTGGAGGAGTAAATGGCAACCCATTCCAGTATTCTTGCCTGGGAAATCCCACAGACAGACGAGCTTGGCAGGCTACAATCCATGGGGTTGCAAGAGTCAGACAAGACATAGCGACTAAAATAACAATAGCAATGAGTCCATCAGGGATATGGAAACTCTCATATCACACATAAAACCACTAACTAACTTAAATTAGTGGATTTTTAAGTTTACAGAAATATCATCATCACTATGCAATCAAAATAAGAGTGTAAAAATGTGTTCGTTTCCTCTTGAGTTGTCATTATCTTCCCTATTTCTATGACTGATCACTTAGATTGTTGTGGCTGCTAATTGAATTGTATTTTAAAATATGTACTTTGTTTGGTTTAGTGGAAACTGTGAACTATGCAGTTGATGACAAAATTATGTATCTAGTTTTCCTTTTTTACAAATAATCTTTAAATTTCAGCAGTCACATTTTTATAAACTGTAGTCTCACTGTCAGCACTTTCTCCTCAAGCAGCATGTTTTTCTCAATTGGAATTTCACACCTCTACACTCACTTACTAACTTCACCAGTGAGGATAATAAATATGATATAGAGCTCGAGGTTATTCGCTCACTTGGTTTGTCTTTTCATTTTTCATCAAAAAAGAAATAACAATAACTTTACCTAATATGTACTAAGTAAAAAACCCTACTAATTAGTTGACAATGAATTAATTAGGCCCAAAATACAGCAGTTCTCCGCTCCTTGCCTCCCACTTATGGCATTAGTAATCCACTTTTAAACATTTGATGAAGATAAAGGCATCTTTTATCTAAAAGACTAATTTAGAAAGCATTTTTTAGAATGCTTGCAAAATGCTGTGTACATATTTAATCACTGACATTTCTAAAAGTTGCTATTTGTAAAGCTAGAGCACAAGACATTACAGAAGTGCTTCAAATATATTTCCAAGTTAGGACAAAATATTTAAATCATGTATTTTAAAAGTTGATGATGCTATCTCCCAACTTCTTTTTTTTTTAATTCATTTTTAATTGGAGGATAATTGCCTTATAATATTGTGCTAATTTCTGGTATCTATCAACATGAATCAGCCATAGGCATACATATGTCTCCTCCCTCTTGAACCTCCCTTCCACCTCCCACCCCATCACACCCCTCTAGGTAGTCACAGAGCACTGGATTTGAGCTCCCTATATGGAATCTAAAAAAGATGAATCTATTTGCAGGGAGCAGTGTAGATGCCGGAGAAGGCGATGCCACCCCACTCCAGTACTTTTGCCTAGAAAATCCCATGGACAGAGGAGCCTGGTAGGCTGCAGTCCATGGTGTCACTAAGAGTCAGACACGACTGAGCAACTTCACTTTCACTTTTCACTTTAATGCATTGGAGAAGGAAATGGCAACCCATGCCAGTGTTCTTGCCTGGAGAATTCCAGGGACAGGGGAGCCTTGTGGGCTGCCGTCTATGGGGTCGCAGAGTTGGACACGACTGAAGCAACTTAGCAGCAGCAGTGTAGATGCAGATATATCTTCCAACTTCTCTCAACAATTGTCATGTGGGATAAATTAACCAACAGCTGAATATATGGAACAACTAAAATTGCAGAAACATTAATACAATGCTATAAATATCCTCTCTTCTCATACAAAAATCCTTGAGAATCAATGGTAATAGCTTCAGTTGAAAACAAATCATGTCCTAGCATTGATGTGGATATATGTTTTTACAATTTAATGAATAGTTAATAGCTATGATTTTATTATTGGTAAAAGTAAGACTACCTTTGTGTGTGTGTGTGTGTGTGTGTGTGTGTGTTTGTGTAACATCAACACCTGTGAGACAGAAAACCAATAAAGAAACTAGAGATGATGAAGATTTATAGTTTGTACCATAGAGTTTTGCCATAGAGGGCAGTGACATAACAGAACTATTAATTGCTGAATATAACCTTCGTGCCCATATCACTTTGGTCTGTGGGAATTCGAAGGGCTCACTTTAAATGAAGACTTCATTCCTGGAACAAATAAATAGGTTTTGATATTGAGACAGACTCAGCCAAAGGCATTCAGCTCTGCTAACCTTTAAGTCATGTGGTTCAGCATTGAATAAATTGCAGGTCAAATCTCGCCAGGAGCTATGCTCTGGACTTTTAGAAAAACAAAACTAAATTATTCTGTCCACCTTGCTGATGGCACTTCATGTCTGCCTGACCAGGCACATGCCAAGCACTCAGTGCTCCATAAAGGTGAGTCCAAAGTCCCCTCTACTTCCCTGTTACCGTGTCAATTACCTGGTTTTCCTAGCCATATGCTTATGTCTGAATTGCTCCTGTGTCAATCTCATTTTTTATTATTTCATTATAATAGTCGCTAAGAGTCAGACACGACTGAGCAACTTCACTTTCACTTTTTACTTTCATGCATTGGAGAAGGAAATGGCAACCCACTCCAGTGTTCTTACCTGGAGAATCCCTGGTGGGCTGCCATCTATGGGGTCACACAGAGTTGTACACGACTGAAGCAACAGCAGCAGCAATAATAGCAATCAGAATGAATGTTTACTTAATACTTGCCATAAGACAGTCTCCTAAGTGCTGTGTATGTATTAACTCCTAGTCTTTACTGTAACCCTTCGAGGCACGTTCTACTATTTTCATCCTTTTGAAGGTGAGCAATCTTCTGAGGTAAATTATATTATTATACCCACTCCACAGATGCTGGTACTATTAATATCTCCATTTTACAGATTAACATACCTGTTGGGTGACCTGCCAACCTTGTAATAGTGGAGCTGTGAGACCAAAGAAAGAGCCCAGAGACAGCAACAGACATCAACAATTTTTTGGATAGGGAATCTTACAATTCTGAAGGAAGAGGTCCGGGAGTGATACCCCACCACATATGGCATGTGGCAGGCAGAACATGGCAACAGTCTTTGCTACCTGGGGTAGGAGAAGGCTGTCATTTACAGGTGGAATTGATGTCAGGTTGACTCACCATGTACCAGGGAAACCAGTGGCTCCAGCAGGGGGCAAGCACATAGTCAGTTACTAATTAAGGGTTGGTCAACCATGTGAGTGAGTCAGGGGTTAACTGAGCAGAGATGTACAGAAAGCAAGGAGCCATCTCGAATGGCCTGACCATGCAGTACTTTAGTTTAGAGAGGATAACCTTCTCAAATGTCACACAGGTTGGTAAGTGACAAAAGAAGGGTTTGAACCCAGGCATTCTCTTCCTGGAGTCCCTGCTTTAAACTCCTTCATTGTACAGCCTCAGTCTTGCTGCAGACCCTTGGATGTTGTTGATTCACGATCTTCGTGAGTTTGAATTTCAGCTACTTTAATCAATCTGACTTGACTTTTAGTGTTCTGCTCCTATTTGAAATACAATTAAAATCATTCTTTGGAAAAATACAGGGCTGTTTTCTCTCCATACATTTTAGTCGCTTAGTCGTGTCCGACTCTTTGCGACCCGATGGACTGTAGCCCGCCAGGCTCCTGTATCTGTGAACATCTCCAGGCAGAAATTCTGGAGTGGGTTGCCATTCCCTTCTCCAGGGGATCTTCCTGACGCAGGGGCTGAACCTGGGTCTTTTGCACTGCAGACAGATTCTTTACTATCTGAGCCAGTGGGGAAGTAAAGCTGTCTCCTCATGATACGATCAGTTGTCAGAACTGTCAATGCGGATGAATGCGTGTGTCTGTTTGTTCATGTGCCTGCGTGCATGCGTATGCAGGACTGTGCATGGGAGCCCAAGACAGGATTTTAAAACTTCGTGCAATTTTGCCATGGTTTTCATGTTATTGAGCATGCTCATTCTTCTGGATCGGGCATTCCTGGCATTAGAGTAGTAAAATAAATTATTTGTGTGTGGCTTTAGGAGTAAGGTGCACCCCTCACTGGGCCTGTGATCTCTAGCTCAGGTAGGATTCCTGAATTATTCAGTTGAGCTTGACAGAGCTCTCCAGGGGACTGCTAGCAGTGATGATATTCAAGTGGTCATTTTCTAGAAGAATTCTTGCCCTTAAAGTCCTTAAAGGCTTTGTCTGCTGTATACTTCCTAACTCCCGGGATCCATCTCAAGCTCTCTGAATGGCTTCACTGAAGCTTATGTTTTGGGATGAGGGGCAAATGTTTTCATGGAGAGTAAACTTGAAGCACTCCACTAACTGCCCAAGAATTTTTTTAGAAAGGAAAACAAAACAATCTCGTCTTACCATCACAATATTGGTCATCTTATACATTTGATATGGGTAACATCCTGTACATTTGATAGTCTCACTGTTTCTCAGCCACCTGAGAAAGTTTGAATTAAGTGTGAAAATACGTGGTCTTGTCACTTTCCTTTTTGACCTCTTGTTGATGAAAACATTCTAGCCAGATTCATGAACTTGCTGCTGAACTGCAAACACTTGCTTCTAGACTCCTCTCTGTAGGGAAAAAAGCAAACCCTCATTTGTTTAAGTCAGTGCCTGTTTAAGTCAGTCAGGCTGTATTACAGCCAAATCTGATTCCTAAATTCTGTACTAGCTATGAGATTTTGGGGCAGATTCAGTAATCCTTCTAAACTTGTTTCCTTATTTGTAAAATAGAGGTCTTACCAGTACTATCTGAGAAATATTTTAGGGATTAAAAGTATCATGCATAGAATATATTTATTACAGTTCCTGGTATAATGTGGTAAGTGTTAAAAAATGCAAGTTATCATTACTTATCTTCATATAAATATGATCATTGCTTAAATCCAGCTTAGACTTTAAATCAGGAAAATATAGGCTATGATGGAGGGAAGTGGCATGTCTTAAGAAATTCCTGCAGCTACCTCAAAGTTTTCCTTGGTACTCTGATTTCTAAAATGTGGAAGAAATGAAGATGTATCCAGGTAATAAACTTTAAAGTCAGCCAAATCCATGTTAGATGGATAATTCTGTATAATAAGAGTTGGTTATTCAGATGAAAGGGGCTCATACCTTAAGTAAAAAAAAATATTGTAGAGGTTATTTATATTCATTCTGATTCAAGGGGGTTTTGTCATTTTTATATTTACTTTTGTGATTGCAGATGTGATGTTCCAAAACTTTATTTATAACCCCAAATTTCACCTTCCAACAAATGTACACCTCAACAGATGGTAACTGCCTTGGTTGTGGCCACTTAAATTAAAATATATGCATGTGTATGCATGAGTGTCGATGAATTTATACCTATGGAATTTTACTTTGAAATAAGGTCACTTGTCTATTAAAACTTAACCCCTTATGAAAAGGACTCAAATACCAGGTAGTACAGTGATTTTTTTTATTAACTCTTCACAGTCAGATTTGACAGTTTCTTCCATGTTTTTTTTTATTTCTTTATATGTATTTTAATTTTTAATTGAAGCATAGTTGACTACAATGTTGTATTAGTTTCAGGTGTACAATATTACAATTAGGTATTTTTATGTTGTTGTTGTTCAGTCACTAAATCATGTTCAACTCTGCAACCCCAGGGACTGCAGCATGCCAGGCTCTACTATTTCCTGGAGTTTGCTCAAATTCATGTCCATCGAGTCAGTGATGCCATCCAATCATCTCATCCTCTGCCACTCCCCTCTCCTCCTGCCCTCTGTCTTTCCCAGCATCAGGGTCTTTTCAACTTCCATGTTTTTTAAAAATTTTCTTTGAATCTCTGATTTCGAATTCTACCTAGAGTTCTACCTTGGAAACTTTGGGTCCAATATTTATATGTTATATCATCTTGCAGTCAAAGCTTTTTAAGACTTGTTTCTGCAGAGCTCCCTCTTCCTAAGTACTTCTTTTATATATGACCTGGCCTCTACTTAGGAAAGTGTTGTTGTTAGTTGGAAAAGTTTACATATTGCTGCCAATAACTCATGAATATTCCCATAATGTCTTCTGTTTCACTTCTAGGCCAACTAAACATATGTGTGTAAATGCATGATTCTTCCATAACACACACACGCAAACAGATTATAGCTCAGTTATTAAATCTTTAATTAAAGTAGTTGTTTGCTGTTGTTTAGTTGCTAAGTCATGTTGGACTCTGTGATCCTGTGGACTGTAGCCTGCCAGACTCTTCTGTCCATGAAATTCTGCAGGCAAGAATATTGGAGTGGGTTGTCATTTCCATCTCCAGGAGATCTTCTCAACCAGGGATTGAACCCAGATCTATTATTTGGCAGGTGGATTCTTTACTACTGAGTCCCTTGGGAAGCCCCCATCAAACTAGTACTTAAGTTCTTTTATAATGAAAATTTGAATTTTCCTTTGATGCCTAATATGCCATATAAAGGATCATGTTATCTGATTCTAGATAACTCTGACTAGTTTTATGAAGATGGTCCATGGCAGGACCCACTTCATAGTCATGCAACCTACCCAGTCACAGCACCCTGAATAAGGTTTATTAATATTCTATCGTCTCCAGCTTGAAATTCATAATAATTTTTGAACAAGGGGCTCAGCATTTTCATTTTACACTAGGCCCTGAAAATTATGTAGTTGGTTCTGGGCTCAGTTGGGCTTCCCCTGTAGCTCAGACAGTAAAGAATCTGCCTGCAATGCAGAAAACCTGGGTTCAATTCCTGGAGATCTGCTGGAAGAGGAAATGGCAACCCACTACAGTATTCTTGCCTGAAGAATCCCATGGACAGAGGAGACTGGCAGGCTCCAGTCCATGGCGTCACAAAGAGTTGGACTGGACTGAGTGACTAGCACTTCACTTCACTTCTGGGCTCAGTATTTGACTTCTATTCAGCTGGAACTATAATTCCTGGTATAAGTTGATTTTCCAGAGGCAAAGCATTTGGCAGCAATGTTGCTCAATAAACTTTCCTTTTGATTTCACGAATCCAATATTACATTAGCAAAGAAGTCCCTAGGGTTTTGGATTTGTACCAATGTTTTATAACTGACTTTGACTTATACAGTAAAAATAAAGTTTGTACTTCTTAATATCTTTTAAAACTACTACATTTGTAGAAACACTATTTTATAGACAGACTCACCATACTGCTCTTGTTTCTTTTACATATTTAAGAGTTATGATTAATTGCAACTGATATCTTAACAAATGGCAATATAATCAGTGTTTCAAAAGAGATAATTGAGCAATTTTCATGAGATTTAATTAAATCTCTTTGATTCAAACTAAAAATACATTGTGAAAATTGATATTGAATTTTGATCTTATAAGCTTTATGTATTCTTCAATTACTTTAAGTGAAACATGATATTTGAAAGATAAGAATGGCTGCAATGCTGAAAATTTCTTTTTTGTGTATGGAAAACTGATATATGATTGCTAGATATTGAGATCAATTTTAAGGTTCTATTTTTCTCTCAACCAATTCCTAAGTGAGATAGATTTGTTTCTTGGGAAATATGTGGTGTAAGTCAATATCACTAATACAGTGCAAACCCACAGTGACTTTGTGTTTCCAATATTCTAAAGAATTCTAAGGGGTTCCAACAACTTAGCTTGGATGGAGTTATAATTCTTTTAAAGTTTCAGTAAATAGTGATTGATATGAACAGAAGTTAAGGTAATGTCAGTTATTTTAAATGACTACATTTATTCACAGATCCTTTCGATAAAACCCATCTCAAGCTAACAGGTAAAGGAAGTGATATGAGTAATGCTTTATAAGAATGTGCTATATGGTATTATTTTTTATTAGAGTATAATTGCTTTACAAAGTTGTGTTTCTTTCTGTTGTACAACAACATGAATCAACTAAATGTGTGCATATATCCCCTCCCTCTTGAAACTTCCTCTCACCCACTCCATCCCACCCCTCTAGGTCACTGCAGAGCACCACGCGGAGCTCCTTGTGCTATACAGCTGGTTCCCACTAGCTGGATACACATGGGAGTACATCTTACACATGGAGTGTATATATGTCAGGGCTACTGTCTCAATTTGTCCCACTATCCCTTCCCCAACCCTGTGTCCACATGTTCATTCTCTGTCTGCATCTCTCTTCCTACCCTGCAAACAGTTCCATCTGTACCATCTTTCTAGATTCCATACATACGTGTAAATCTATATGATAATTTTAAGAGTCAGTGTTTTATTTTATCCCAATAAGGTGTTTACTTGGTTTTTGTTTGTTTTTATGTCAAAGATTTTAACATATCTTTTAAGGTCTATTTTCTATTCTCTATCAACAGCATGTGAGTTTCTCCCATATATAACAATTTTTCATTTTTGTTCTTCCACATATTTTTTTTTCCTATTCTTCCAGTAAGCTTCAGCCTTTTAGCTAATTCATCTCCTGATGATTTTCCACGCTTCCAAATTAATAATTTTTGCTCTCCCAGAAGAGAGGTAAAAGGCAGATGTTTCTCATTCATAAGACCATGATTCCCTTTGTTTTCTGTTTAGGAGGTTCATATTAGTTATCACTCAGAGAGGATGCTAAACATTCCAAACAACACCCCTGCATTAAGCAGAATATTATTATCTTATTCTGTGTGACCTCTCATTGACCTTTCTGATATGCTCATTCTCGAGAAAGTGTTCCTTTTTAGAGGCATGAATCCTTTTGAGAATCTGATGAAAATAAGTCTTCTTTCTCATTTACAAATAGTGCACATGATTTTGGGAGATGAATAGACTCTGGAGGCCCATACATGAACCAAATAGTATGAACACCTGCTCTAACTGATCAATTTCTCTGTTAAGGACATTTCATTGTGGATAGTTTTTCTAGAATTATTCACTTTGTGTCACCTATCTTTACTCTCTACTCTGTTACCTTCTTTATTGCATCTTTGTTCTTTAAAAATGTCCCTTTCAGCCAATAATGTTTCTATTAAAATTGAACCTGTCTGAAGCATTGCAGTGATGCATAATTTTCAAGGTCCATTTCTCTGATGTCATCCAAACGCCCCTTAATTCTGAGCAAACTCTTGTCCTATTGATTTTTATAAATGAAACAAAATAGATAAATCCATATTCAGCGAATGTGAGCTGAATATATAGATTAGTACCTTATATCAATTCAGTTCAGTCGCTCAGTCATGTCCAACTCTTTGCAACCCCATGAACCACAGCATGCCAGGCCCCTGTCCATCACCAATTCCCGGAGTTTACCCGAACTCATGTCCATTGAGTCTGTGATGCCATCCAACCATCTCATCCTCTGTTGTCCCCTTCTCCTCTTGCCTTCAATCTTTCACAGCATTAGGGTCTTTTCAAATGAGTCAACTCTTTGCATCAGGTGGCCAAAGTATTGAAGTCTCAGCTTCAAAATCAGTCCTTCCAATGAACAGCCAGGACTGATCTCATTTAGGATGGACTGGTTGGATCTCCTTGCAGTTCAACGGACTCTCAAGAGTCTTCTCCAACAACACAGTTCAAAAGCATCAATTCTTTGGTGCTCAGCTTTCTTTATAGTCCAACTCTCACATCCATACATGACTACTGGAAAAACCATAGCCTTGACTAGACGGATCTTTGTTCACAAAGTAATGTCTCTGCTTTTTAATGTGCTGTCTAGGTTGGTCATAATTTTCCTTCCAAGGAGTAAGCATCTTTTAATTTCACGGCTGCAATCACCACCTGCAGTGATTTTGGAGCCCCCAAAAATAAAGTCTGACACTGTTTCCACTGTTTCCCCATCTATTTCCCATGAAGTGATGGGACCAGATGCCATGATCTTAGTTTTCTGAATGTTGAATTTTAAGCCAACTTCTTCACTCTCCTCTTTCACCTTCATCAAGAGGCTTTTTAGTTCCTCTTCACTTTCTGCCAGAAGGGTGGTGTCATCTGCGTATCTGAGGTTATTGATATTTCTCCTGGCAATCTTGGTTCCAGCTTGTGCTTCCTCCAGCCCAGTGTTTCTCATGATGTACTCTGCATATAAATTAAATAAGCAGGGTGAGAATATACAGCCTTGATGTACTCCTTTTCCTATTTGGAACCAGTCTGTTGTTCCATGTCCTAACTGTTGCTTCCTGACCTGCATATAGGTTTCTCAAGAGGGAGGTCAGGTGGTATGGTATTCCCATCTCTTTCAGGATTTTCCACAGTTTATTGTGATCCACACAGTCAAAGGCTTTGGCATAGTCAATAAAGCAGAAGTAGATGTTTTTCTGGAACTTTCTTGTTTTTTTGATGATCCAACGGCTGTTGACAGTTTGATCTCTGGTTCCTCTGCCTTTTCTCAAACAAGTTTGAACATCTAGAAGTTCATGGTTCACGTATTGCTGAAGCCTGGCTTGGAGAATTTTGAGCATTACTTTACTAGCATGTGAGAGGAGTGCAATTGTGAGGTAGTTTGAACATTCTTTGGCACTTCCTTTCTTTGGGATTGGAATGAAAACTGACCTTTTCCAGTCCTGTGGCCACTGCTAAGTTTTCCAAATTTGCTGGCATATTGAATGCAACACTTTCACAGCATCATCTTTTAAGATTTGAAATAGGTCCACTGGAATTCCATCACCTCCACTAGCTTTGTTCATAGTGATGCTTCCTAAGGCCCACTTGTCTTGGCATTCCAGGATGTCTGGCTTTAGGTGAGTGATCACACCATCATAATTATCTGGGTCATAAAGATCTTTTTTGTACAGTTCTTCTGTGTATTCTTGCCACTTCTTCTTAATATCTTCTGCTTCTGTTAAGTCCCTACCATTTCTGTCCTTCATTGAGCGCTCTTTGCATGAAATGTTCCCTTGTTATCTCTAATTTTCTTGAAGAGATCTCTAGTCTTTCTCATTCTATTGCTTTTCTCTATTTCTTTGCATTGATTGCTGAGGAAGGCTTTCTTATCTCTCCTTGCTATTCTTTGGAAGTCTGCATTCAAATAAGTATATCTTTCCTTTTCTCCTTTGCTCTTTGCTTCTTTTCTTTTCACAGCTATTTGTAACCTTATATCAAGGGGAATGTAAAACTTAACGTGAAATGGTTTATCTCTAATAGTCACATTTATACTAATTAGTAATGCTGATATTGTTCATGACTGATATTAATTTAAGGGCTTCCCAGGTGGCACAGATTATCCACCTGCCAATGCAGGAGATGCAGGTTAGATCCCTGAGTGGGGAAGATCTCCTGGAGAAAGAAATGGCAACCCATTCCAGTATTCTTGCCTGGGAAATCCCATGGACAGAGGAGCCTGGTGGACTACAGTCCACGGTGTCACAGAAGAGTCAGACACAACTGAGAACATACACATAATATTAATTTATTATTTTCCCAATAACAATGCTAAATACGTTATTACTATCTTCTTTACTGCCTCCTCCTCCTTCTATAACAGGTGACATAAATTCAAAGAGGTTAATTAAACCTTACTCAGTCACTACTAGAAAACTAATAGAAACTGGCTTTAAACACAGATTTCTGTAACTTCAGAAGCACTTCACATCTTCTTTACCTCTTATTTACAATAGTAGGAGGGGAATGTTAGGACCTATGAATTTACCCATCCGTCCATCCACCCACATACACATACAATTAGTAAGGGCAGAAGAGAGGAAATGTATGAGATACATATGAGATTATGTGGGAATTAGGGGGAGCCAGGAAACACTTGGACTTTTCTTCATGGAAAAAAAGGGCATTCGAAACATGCCATGAATGATACCTAAAACTGAACAGGAAATAGTAGAGAAGAGTTGTGAAGGCTGAGGAACTTGTAGAAATGTATATACAGGGCATGATTGGCAGTTCTGCTTGGCTAGAGTAGAAAATGTGGAAAGTAGAATTAGGAGAGAAAATAAACGTTGGAAGGAGCTGTAGGCCAGATACCAGAGAACATTGAATTCCAGGAATAGGGGTATGAACTTGTTTTAGCAGGAGTGAACAATGGAAGATTTTAAACAGAAAAAGGTCATCATCGGGACAGTGTTTGTACATGGCTCTGGTTGACAGGGAGCAGGGAGATTTGCCTTGTGTAGAGATGGAGATATGTGGTCATTCTTTTGGCCGTATTTATCAAATTAAGACACAAATGATGGCCTTCTCTCTGGAAAGAAGCCCTGTTATTGGAAAAATTATATAGCTAATACAAAGAGAAACCTGACACTTCTCAGACTGCTCAGTGAGTTCTAGTCTTTTGTATAATGGCAGCTTCCACATTCATTTCTGTTCCCTTTTTCTCTCATCTTTGTTTTTGACTCATTTTTGTAGGAGTTGCATTCAGAAGACTTTTTTTTTTTTAATATATATGACCCTCTTCTGAGACATTACTTTGCCAACAAAGGTCCGTCTAGTCAAGGCTATGTATGGATGGTCATGTATGGATGTGAGAGTTGGACTATAAAGAAAGCTGAGCACCAAAGAACTGATGCTTTTGAACTGTGGTGTTGGAGAAGACTCTTGAGAATCCCTTGAACTGCAAGGAGATCCAACCAGTCTATCCTAAAGGAAATCAGTCCTGGGTGTTCACTGAAAGGACTGATGTTGAGGCTGAAACTCCAATACTTTGGCCACCTGATGTGAAGAGCTGATTCATTGGAAAAGATTCTGATGCTGTGAAAGATTGAAGGCAGGAGGAAAAGGGGACAACAGAGGGTGAGATGGTTGGATGGCATCACTGACACAATAGATTTGGGTGGACTCTGGGAGTTGGTGATGTACAGGGAGGCAGAGTTGGACACGACTGAGCCACTGAACTGAACTGAACTTCTGCTGTTGTACTTTTGACACTGTTTATCTTCCTCTCACTTTACCACCGATGCTCTGCTTCTATTCTTATGGTTCTAGATTTAAGAGTGTTGTTGCATGTGTTAATTTCTCTTGGAAACAATAATAGGCTTCATCATTGATTATTCTTACTTCTATGTTCTCCTCTCTTCCTTCCTGATATCAGCCCACTTTCTACCATATATTTTCACCACCATATTCCATTTCTTCTCTGTGTGTTTCAGATTTCCTTATGAACTGTTGCACAACATGGGTGCCCTGATCTCTGTTGAGCCTTTCTGTTTAAAGGATAGAATCCTGTTTAAAGGATAGTATCCCTGATTTCTGTTGAGCCTTCCTGTTTAAGGGACAGAGACTATGTGGGTAGGTGCAACGGTTTAGGTCTACTGATGATTATGTTGGTGTAAATAAAGTATCTGTCCTGGCCAGAGACGGAAAGAGTTGATGGATCCAAAAGTAGGATGCTCAGATTCGGTCAAAAATCAGGCAGGTCTGGACTACAGAATGAACAAGATCTTTAGGATCTTTAATGAGCATGAGTGCATAGGTAGTGATAAAGAAGAAAAATTTTTTAATAATTTAAAAAGGGTAACAATAACCAACAAGCATGCCAGATGCTGAATGGTTTCCCAAGAGAGCTGTAATTTATGTAGGGCTTCTTGTTGATGGGTCAGAGCTGCTTAAAGTTAAGTTTTGGGATTATCAGTCTTATTTATCTTGCTAAATTTCCCCATCTCTTTCTTCTCTAGCTAGACTCAGGCATATAGTTAATCATTTGGATAAAACACCACACTGGCATTATTTGCAGATCTTGAAACATTTTCAGATGCTTCCTAGGGAATACATCTCCTTGGCAGATACAGAAGAAAAAGTTGTGTTTTCTCTAACGTAGATTTTCTGTAGCCAATGGTAACATGGTAACGTAGATACCTCCATGATTTCTAGAAGAGTAGTCTATTACTTTCCTGATCAAACTTGATTTTAATAAAGAGGCTTATGTTATCAGTGTGATTCACTATTCCTTCTCACATGTTCTTTCCCTTTCAAATTGTCTTTTGTACTATAGGGTTTAACACCTGGACAATCGTCTGAAAAATCTCATTCATGTAGTGAGAATTCATTGAATGGTTTCAAAGAGTGAACTGTCATGAAATAGTACTGTATTATAAGGAGACAAAGAATTCTATAAGATGTTTCATCCCTTACTTCTTCACTCTGTCCCAGTATCTTAAGTCTCATTTCAGGCAGGAAGGGAAAATGCAGATATATCATGAAGAACTTGAAGTCTCTATGGTAGGAAACAGGTATTAATAGAAACCATGATACCTTCTTAGACTTTATCAATTCCTTCATCAGAAATTATAAGAAACACTCAGAAACTGGATGATTTACCTATTTTACTTGCAAACGAGTTAATAAACTAGGTACATGCATCAAATAAGCAATAAATTACATGAACTGTATTAGCTAGTAGCTTTGGGTCCAAATGTACATAACTTCTCCCTCCACATGTGTTCTTTTCTTATTTGGTTTTCTTTAAGATGGCATCCTTACTAATTCAGCAGCCTGACCACAACACTAATGAAAATATTTGGGGCCTCACTGGATGAGGCAATGAGGTCTACTTTTCCAAAAAGATAAGATGGTGGAGCCATGGTCCGTTATCTTTATGAGTGAACAAAAGCCACATTTCCTGTGGTAACAGGCCTGATTAGGCCTAAAGGTATAAAACAGGAAGTTGAAGATTATGGTATATATAGTTCAGTTCAGTTCAGTCACTCAGTCGTGTCTGACACTTTGCGACCCCATGGACTGCAGCACACCAGGCCTCCCTACCCATCACCAACTCCCGGAGTTTACTCAAACTCATGTCCGTTGAGTCAGTGATGCCATCCAACCATCTCATCCTCTGTTGTCCCCTTCTCCTCCTGCCTTCAGTCTTTCCCAGCATCAGGGTCTTTTCCAATGAATCAGTTCTTCGCATCAGGTGGCCAAAGTACAGGAGTTTCAGCTTCAGCATCAGTCCTTCCAATGAATATTCAGGACTGATTTCCTTTAGGATAGACTTGTTGGATCTCCTTGCAGTCCAAGGGACTCTCAGGAGTCTTCTCCAACACCACAGTTCAAAAGCATCAATTTGTCAGTGCTCAGCTTCTTTATAGTCCAACTCTCACATCCATACATGACTACTGGAAAAACCATAGCTTTGACTACATGGACCTTTGTTGGCAAAGTAATGTCTCTGCTTTTTAATATGCTGTCTAGGTTGTTCATAACTTTTTATCCAAGGAGAAAGTGTCTTTTTATTTCATGGCTGTAGTCGCCATCTGCCGTGATTTTGGAGCCCCCCAAAATAAAGTCTCTCATTTTTTCCATTCTTTCCCCATCTATTTGCCATGAAGTGATGGGACCAGATGCCACAATCTTAGTTTTCTGAATGTTGAGCTTTAAGCCAACTTTTTCACTCTCTTTCATTTTCATCAAGAGGCTCTTTAGTTTTTTGCTTTCTGCCATAAGGTTGGGGTCATCTGCATATCTGAGGTTACTAATATTTCTCCCGACAATCTTGATTCCAGCTTGTGCTTCTTCCAGCCTGGTATTTCTCATGATGTACTCTGCATATAAGTTAAATAAGCAGGGTGACAGTATACAGGCTTAATGTACTCCTTTCTCCTTTTCCTATTTGGAACCAGTCTGTTGTTCCATGCCCAGTTCTAACTGTTGCTTCCTGACCTGCATACAGGTTTCTCAAGAGGCAAGTCAGGTGGTGTGGTATTCCCATCTCTTTCAGAATTTTCCACAGTTTGTGGTGATCCACACAGTCAAAGGCTTTAGCATAGTCAATGAAGCAGAAATAGATGTTTTTCTGGTGCTTTCTTGCTTTTTGGATGATCCAATGGATGTTGGCAACTTGATCTCTGGTTCCTCTGCCTTTTCTCAAACCAGTTTAAACATCTGAAAGTTCATGGTTCACGTATTGTTGAAGCCTGACTTGGAGAAATTTGAGCATTACTTTACTATCATGTGAGATGAATGCAATTGTGCGGTAGTTTGAGCATTCTTTGGTATATATACAGTGTCTATATATTTCAATTTTTATGTGTTCATAGTTAAAATAGTACAATATTTGTATGTTCTGATATTATGGGTCATATAGTCTATAAATATTTTTTGATAATCTGAAAAGTATTTCATTAAAAATGCGTTTCTTTTTGAGTAGTTTAGAGATATAGAAAAATTTACTGATATTAAGAATTGTTAGTTATTATTATTAATAATACCATTAGCAGTCTAATCTCATGGTAACCACAAGTTTTATGATTTTGTAACTCCTTCCAAATAATTACTTATAAATCATGTATTTTAAACTAAAATAATTTGAACTCAGTTGCTTCTAAAATTCTTTAAATCAAAATTCTATTTGATACAATTCTCTGATTCTGCTGATTATAAAATATCAGCTATTAAATTTAGATAAGGATTTTAAGATTAAATCTATGATATTTAATTATATAGATTATATAATGATGAATAAAGATATTAGTCTTATATGAAAGAATTAACAATTATATTTTTGAGTAGTATGCTTCTTAATTTACTTCAGCTCCACAATATTCCCTAATGGTAATAATTTAAGAAAAATCTAATCCATGTTTCTAGATCCGATCACATATTTAATGAAGGATCAAATTAAAAAGTCTCATTAATGATATATCACTGGTAATTTTGATTATCTTATATTGGTAGGAGACATATTTTTTCTACATCTTCCTTGTTTTCTTATTGTTATTAAGCTTATAGTTGTTACTGTCATTATTAGTTATCATAATATAATCGTATTATTTAGTACATGCCAAATAATTAAACCTTTTGGTAATTTTGTTCCTTATAGAACACTTCAAAGTTTTAATGACTACAATATGCCTATATATTTTTTCCCATCCCCAAACTTTGCTAAGTGCATAATTTTCTCAGCTAATTGAATGAGATGATTGCTCTGAATTATCTCCTTTGGGTTATAAGTTAGGTAAAACTGGTCCAGTAAAATTTTCATAAACCCATCTTTCATTGTGAATTCACCTGATTCAAGGCCTGTTAGCTGTTTTCTGTCACTTTAGATAATGTAATTGTATACAACTCTTTGGTTTAGGATTTTCCCCATTACTAAATATATTTGATGGGCATTTCCACAGGCAATTTAGTTTTTTATTTGTTTGTTGTATTTATTACTTTTCCCCACAAGTCACCTCTGAACAGTCCCTATGCATGCAATTTTTTTCTGAAGTAAATTCTCTGGAAAGTCAAGTTGGAATGCGAACATTCCTTTCTCTTCTCACTTCACTGCCCTCCTACACTGGCCCCCACACCTTGGGCTATGGGAAGGGGTCAGAGGGACACACATTATTGAGAGTAATTTATTCCAGTCCACCTAGTCAGTTGAAATATTTCCTGAAGGAAGTTTTCATTCAGTTGATGCCCTGAAGGGTTAAGAAAACAGAAACCCATGGTATTACAGAGTTGCTGTTATGGATGTTTCCAAGGAAACCATACCAAGAATGTTTAAGTGTCTTGTTTCTCCCCAAACCCACCAGCGTGTAGCTTGTTTGAGGTTTTGATGTCCTCTTAATTCTTGCCATAGCTGCTCTGTGGTAGGGTTTCCAGCAGAGCAGGGATCTTGTGGCTGCCAGAAGCCCTAGCTCACAAGCCAACCATGCTCTAGCTAAATTCAGTTCTGTGTCTTCCTCCTGAAGAAGTTAAGGACAATTCAAAATCAAATGGAGGTTGATTTTATTTTTTAAAGTTTCTTTAATTAAAAAAAGGCTCAATTATACATTATTTTTCTCCAACATGCACAGGAGCAAATCATTTAAATATTTCATCAAAAATTAATAATAAATGAATTTGAGTTGCCAAGACCATTAGAGACTGAATGTATGTTGTAGATCAGATCATGCTGTTTTACAAGGTTTTTTAAGGATCACGGGAGATGGGAGGGACTTAATTGTTCTGAGATTTCCTCTGCTTTAAGTGGCTATAAACAATTTCTAAGGTCATTGCATTTTTTTGGAAATTGTATACATCTAAGTGCTCCAAAGTAGCAATTTGACTGAACTTAAAATATTTTTATAATTAAATTCTACAAAATATTTAAGACATTCTTTTAAAATATTTTCTCAAATGACATGAAGCAAAAAGAAACTTGAGTCATTTTCATTCAAAATGTATAGGGACAGAAAAATCTCACTGTCTCTCTCCCTCTCTCATAATGCATGCTAGCATGCATATGTATATCTGTGTGATAGTTCTTTTTATGCATATTCAAAATACTTAAAATTATGCAAATATACACAGTGAGGTGAGTACTTGTATTTTTATTTGGATATCAAAATCAGTTAACCAAGTGATATTACATACATACTTCTATCATTCTTAAATATTTGCAAAGACAGAAAGGCAAATTAAAATAATATTTAACCCTGTCTATTCTTAGAAATATGATAATATATAATTCTATATTTACAACTGCAATTATATACTTTATTCTATTCCATTTTAGCATCATTTATTCTATATTATGTATAATGTAAATGTATATGTTCTATGTACGTATACATTTTTGCATGTTTTATTCTATATACATGTTTTATTCTATATTATATGTTACATGAATGTATATGTTCTATGTACAGAGGACTTCCCTGGTGGCCCAGATGATAAAAGAATCTGCCTGCAATGCAGGAGACTCAGGTTCAATCTCTGGGTTGGGAAGATCCCCTGGAGAAAGGAATGGCAACCCACTTCAGTATTCTGTCTGGAGAAATCCATGGACAGAGGAGCCTGGTGGGCTACAGCCCATGGGGTCGCAAAGAGTCCCACATGACTGAGCGACTAACACTTTCACTTTCTTTCATATATTCTATATAGGATACGTTTTAAATATATAACTGCACAATTGCTTTGTCTTCCATTTAATTTCTGTCTAATAAGGTTGGTTTCTCATTTGTCATATTTTCCTTTATTCCAGGTCTGATAAAATTTGCTGAAGAAACACAAAAGTGTTGAATTTAACTAGGTGTTTGTTGTATGTTTATCTAAATCACTGTGGCTGAAAAACTGTCACTAGTATGTTTGGGGCAAACATTGATAGTGTCTAGTAATAAGAGGTAGTGAGCACTATAGGAATCTTTTTTATTCATATCTGATCTATTCTTAAAATGTGTTGGATAGAAAAAATTCAGAGCACTACAGCTTGTATTCCATTATTTTTAACTGGAAAAATAACTTTCTCTTAGCCTACGTAGAATCTCTGGTAAATATCACTAAACAAACAAATATACAAACTACCCACTGAAGGTATTACTTAAGTGTCAATTTTCCTATTATTTAACTCAGTGAACTCAGCACATAAGTTTGCATGCAGTGCATTGTGATAGTTGACACTACTTGATACCAATTGTATTTCCCCTGCTCTTTAATGGAGCTTCTCTCTTGGCTCAGACAGTAAAGAATCTGCCTGCAGTCCTGGAGACCTGGGTTCAATCACTGGGTTGGGAAGATCGCCTGGAGGAGGGCATGGCTATCTACTCCAGTGTTCTTGTCTGGAGAATTCCATGGACAGAGGAGCCTGGAAGCCTACAGTCCGTGGGTCCCAGAGAGTCGGACACGACTCAGTGACATGTAAACAAGCAATGAAGCAAGATGCAAAACTTGTATATTGAATGCAAATAATGTGAACACACTCAAATAATCAATGTTAAGGAAATAAACAAGAAGCTTTGGAGGTTTTTCGAAATACCTTTTGCCTTTTCCTAGAAAAATTTTCATGCAGATTGAAATGAGGCGAATTGGCCGCCAGCCAAAAGCCAACAACCATTACTTCTGTCTTTTCCTAATTTTTTGGAATCACTGAAATGAGGTGCATTAAAGAGCTATGTCTCTTAGTTTGGGTTCCCCAGAAAGCAAACCCTGAGATGAGGACTTGGGTGAAGGTAGTTTATCTGAAGGCAATGGCACCCCACTCTAGTATTCTTGCCTGGAAAATCCCATGGGCGGAGGAGCCTGGTAGGCTGCAGTCCATGGAGTCGCAAACAGTTGTACATGACTGAGCGACTTCACTTGCACTTTTCACTTTCATGCATTGGAGAAGGAAATGGCAACCCACTCCAGTGTTCTTGCCTGGAGAATCCCAGGGACGGGGGAGCCTGGTGGGCTGCCGTCTATGGGGTCGCACAGAGTCGGACACGACTGAAGCGACTTAGCAGCAGCAGCAGTTTATCTGAGAGCTGATCCCATGAAGAGGAAGTGAGGAAGCAGAGAAAATGAAAGAGGGAAGCCAATAGAAGACTGTGTTCTAGACACTAGTGCTGTGGGCAAAATCATTTAATTCTCTAAAGAAGTTTGCAACAATTGAATGCAGAGTAATGGGAAGAAAAAACTTGTCAGGACCCCTTGGCTGAGGGTGGGCTGTCCTGAGGTTATTTACTCCTCTGCATTTCCAAATGCAGGCCTGCAGTGGGCCAATGGGCTTTTGTAGCTGCTAAGAAACTCCTGGACAGAAAACCAAAATGATAATGCAGTCAAGGCTGTGAGCATAAGTGTCTCAATTGACAGTCAATGTCTGGGCCAGCTACCGCTGAGATCATAAGTGGCTATGGGTGCAGAGCATCTCAAGTGGTGATTACAACTGCATTCTACCAAGGTTTGCACTCAAATCATGCTGCTCTGCAGACATTCATACTGTCTCATCTAATGTGTGAATTTGATTTCAGTTGACTTAATTTGCAATCGCAAGCATTCTCACAGCACCAAGATCTAAGTTTCTGGAAAACTTTCAATTGCTGGTAACAAAAAAGAGAAAGGCGACAGTGCTGCTCAATCTTGATTTTATGGAAAATCTTAGTAGGCTCATTTTCAAAATTACCTAAAATAGTTTCATTTCACCGATATTCCCTTTAACTACAATGAATTAAGAAGTAATTGTTTTTTTTAATGTCATATCATTTTTTAATATCAAATAACTTTGGCTTAACTAAACCATTAAAGAGAAACTTATGTACTTAAAGTTAGCAATACTTTTTATAGTTTTATATTTTAATCACTCTTTGAAATTTAAGAAGAATTTTTCACAAAATTCCGAGGCTTATTACTTATGGTTAGATTGAAAAATGAATCTTTTACTGAAGAAGATATCATTTTTCTCCCTAGGCCCTTTCTTAAGCTGTATTTTAGGAACTTTCCTTTCCTTGGTTCTACATTTCTTAAAGATTCCTTAGTCTGTGGCTTTTTATTACAACAGATATACTCTGCTGTTTGAAAATTTGCTTTATGCCACTGCATTTTTATGAAAGAGCTATATTAGTACCTGTTTTTGCTAACTGAAAGAAATCTAAAGAGTGGTTTCATTTTTACAAAAAAAAAATGGAAAAAGCAAAAATAGCATTCAGGATCTGTTCAGTTCAGTTCAGTCGCTCAGTCGTGTTCTACTTTTTGCGACCCCATGAATCGCAGCACACCAGGCCTCCCTGTCCATCACCAACTCCCGGAGTTCACCCACACTCACGTCCATGGAGTCAGTGATGCCATCCAGCCATCTCATCCTCTGTCGTCCCCTTCTCCTCCTGCCCCCAATCCCTCCCAGCATCAGAGTCTTTTCCAATGAGTCAACTCTCCGCATGAGGTGGCCAAAGTACTGGAGTTTCAGCTTTAGCATCATTCCTTCCAAAGAAATCCCAGGGTTGATCTCCTTCAGAATGGACTGGTTGGATCTCCGTGCAGTCCAA
>NW_011494640.1:9366196-9369621 GCF_000754665.1 Bison bison bison
CCCAATCCCTCCCAGCATCAGAGTCTTTTCCAATGAGTCAACTCTCCGCATGAGGTGGCCAAAGTACTGGAGTTTCAGCTTTAGCATCATTCCTTCCAAAGAAATCCCAGGGTTGATCTCCTTCAGAATGGACTGGTTGGATCTCCGTGCAGTCCAAGGGACTTTTGAGTCTTCTCCAACATCACAGTTCAAAAGCATCAATTCTTCAGCGCTCAGCCTTCTTCACAGTCCAACTCTCACATCCATACATGACCACAGGAAAATACATAGCCTTGACTAGACGGACCTTTGTTGGCAAAGTAATGTCTCTGCTTTTCAATATGCTATCTAGGTTGGTCATAACTTTCCTTCCAAGGAGTAAGTGTCTTTTAATTTCATGGCTGCAGTCACCATCTTGATTTAAGCCATTCTGGTTTATGAAATGTTTCATAGGAACACTCCACTTTCAGATAGCAAGGGAATCCTGTATCCCAAGGGTGAACTTTTCTTGCGAATACAAAGTGCAATTTAAAAAATTTAAAAGTACAGGCAAACCTTGGAGATATCACAAATTCAATCCCAGACTACCACAGTAAAATGTTGCAATAAAGTGAGTCACATGAAGTTCTTGGTTTCCCAGTACATGTAAAAGTCATGTTTATATTATACTGTAGTCTATTAAATGTGCAATACTATTATGTCTAAAAATGTACATTCTTTATATTAAAAATACTTTATTGTTAAAATATGCTAGCCACCATCTGAGCCTTCAGCAAGTTGCAGTAGTAACATCAAAGAGTACTGGCCACAGACCACCAGAACAAATATAAAAGCAATGAATAAGTTTGAAATGCTGGGAGAGTTACCAGAACGTGACACAGAGACACAAAGTGGGCAAAGAGTGTTGAAAAATAGCATCAGTAGATCTGCTTTATGCAGAGTTGCCACAGACCTTCAATTTGTAAAAAATACAGTACAAATACTATGAAGCACAAAAAGCAAATCACAATAACACAAAGATGCCAGTACTGGTTTTAAGTTTAGTTTCTAAAATTTGTGGTTTCAAACACAGACATAAATAGTGTCATTCTCTTTTAACCAAAACATATTTAATCAAAATTTTAAGCACTAAATCATGAAGTATACCAAGCTCTTATGTCTAACTATCTGTCTGTACATATATACAGGGCTTCCCAAGTGACAAAGAATCCACCTGCCAATACAGGACACGTGGGTTTAATCCCTGGGTCAGAAATATCCCCTGGAGCAGGAAATGGCAACCCACTCTAGTATTCTTGCTGGGAGAATCCCATGGACAGAGGAGCCTGGCTGGCTATAGTCCACGGGGGTCACAAAAAAGTCGGACGTGACTTAATGACTACGCAGCAACAATATATATATACAAGATATTTATAATATTGCATAAAAATAAGATACTAATATATATTTATATATTGTATTTAAGTTATCTAAAATACAAATATATACATCTATAATATACATGTATTTTAAATAATTTTAACACATTAAAATTACAGGGACTTCCCTATAGCTCAGATGGTAAAGAATCTGCCTGCAATGCAGGAGACCTGGGTTCAAACCCTGGGTCAGGAAGATCCCCTGGAGAAGGAAATGGCAATCCACTCCAGTATTCTTGCCTGAAGAATCCCATGGACAGAGGAGCCTTGTAGGTTACAGACCATGGGGTTACAAAGAGTCAGACACAACCAAGTGACTAACACACAACACATTAATAACACTACAAGTGTGTTTCACTTTGACAAATTCTCTTATTGGTGAAATAGAAATGTCCTTACCATTTAAGACATGGTAATAACAATTATACTTAATATAGTACAGCTTTTAAGAATCTAAATTCATGATCCAGTAGCTTTGATTCTTCTTCCGTCTACCCCTTCATAATCAGATTTAATTTGGGGAGATTTACTATCACCTCTGTTAGTTACAGCACATAAAGTCAACTGTTCGAAAGTGAAATATTTTCATTAAAGCAGGTTTTTGTTGAAGAGAAAGCATTGGAGCAGTTAATTCACCACAGTCATATGTCTAGGGAGTCTCCACCTCAGGACTGGAGTGGCAATGCCCTGAGGTTGTGAAATTGCACTAAGAAATTCTGGTGGCTTCTTGCTACCCTGAAGGGCAGGGGTGAAACATACAAGTGACTTCTTGTTACACAGATGGTTTAAAACTTATATAAAGAATAATTGGGTTTATTTCTTCTCAACTTCCCAAATGCCAAGCTTTGTGCTTTTGTTTGTTTTTAATGATAGCTATAATTTTTCCAAAGTACTGATAGAGAGATTGAAGTCGACATCAACTCTGAGTAAGTGTTTGGTTTTAAGTTTTAGGGAGTTTTTTTTACAGAAACCAGAGAAGAATTCCCCCATCCTCCACCCCAAAGGTTCTTATTGAGTCATCGGTGTCTGATATTGGCAATAAAGGATTTTGTTTTACTTGTGTAAATCTCATCAACACAGTGACATCAAATCCTCCTTTGGTTAGGATGGGATTTTTCATAGGTAACTTAAGATATCTTCCGGAGCCATAAAGAAAAACTATAATTAACATTCCAGCACAAAGGCTATGATTGATTTACCCTAGCTCAATGAATACATCTGTAAAGGTTGTGAGAAGAATTGATTATGTCATAGAGCAGAGTGTATGTAATAAAAATATTTTACAGTTGATTTCACATAGAAAAGCAGTTCCTGGTATCACACGTTGAGGAAAATACTAGTCCATCCATCAGAGAAGATGTTGTTATATATGCCAGGGTCACAGTCGTACTTTGACCTATTCTATAATCACATCCATTGTTTTGTGTGTCATGTAAAATGCCCAATCTATTTACAGAACAGTGCAGCATTTGTCATGCTGCTGAAATTTTAGCTGTTTTGTCCAAATAAACAAACTTCAGACCCTGAGACTTAAGAATTTTAATATGAATTTGTACAATTGTTTTCTGCTTTTAATGTCATATAAAAGCAGTTCAGTCTTCTGTGTATGTCTGTGTGTGTGTGTGTGTGTGTGTGTGCGTGCACACGCACAAAGTCACTTCAGTTGTGTCAGACTCTGTGGGACCCTGTGGACTGTAGCCTGCCAGGCTCCTCTCTGTCCATAGGATTCTCCAGGCAAGAATGCTGCAGTAGGTCTATATGCCCTCCTCCAAGGGATCTTCCGGACCCAGAAATCGAACACATGTTTACTATGTCTCCTGCATTGTCAGGTGGATTCTTTACCACTAGTGCCACCTGGGAAGCCCTCAGTCTTCTAGCAAAATGTAAAACTTTATAATATGTAATAGTGGTCATGTATGGATGTGAGAGTTGGACTGTGAAGAAAGCTGAGTCCCAAAGAATTGATGCTTTTGAACTGTGGTGTTGGAGAAGACTCTTGAGAGTTCCTTGGACTGCAAGGAGATCCAA
>NW_011494640.1:9369721-9373209 GCF_000754665.1 Bison bison bison
GAGATGGCTGGATGGCATCACTGACTCGATGGACGTGAGTCTGAGTGAACTCCGGGAGTTGGTGATGGACAGGGAGGCCCGGCGTGCTGCGATTCATGGGGTCGCAAAGAGTTGGACACGACTGAGCAACTGAACTGAACTGAACTGAATAGAAGAGAACAGGGTATTCCTTGCTCATTCAGTGGTTAGGACTGTGCTTCCCCTACAGGGGGCACAAGATTCATCTCTGGTCAGGGAACTGAACTAAAATCCAGCATGCAGCCCAGCACAGCCAAAAACAAAATAGATGTTTCTGATGGATGGACAAGTACACTTCTCAAAGTGTGATTCCAAAATAGAAAACAAAGTAAAACAAACAAATAAAACCAACAAAACAAAAATAGAGCAGAGCCCTTTTGGACACAGATCCAGTACTATGCTTGGTAGTCTAAAATGTGTTGGTGGCTTATTCCCTAAATTGTGTCTGACTCTTTACGAAGACTTAAATCTGAGGAGTTATGGTGGTCTATATTTTGAGTCATTGCATTCAGTGCCTTTAAAAACAACCCTTTCTTAATCAAACATTCTTGCACCACAAGTTATGGTGCCGCCAACCAGAAGCTTGGTCAGCATATCTTACAAGGAACACTGTAGCATTAGATTCCCAAAGGGAACATTCTTAGAAATACTTTCAAGTTAGAGTCTTTCCATAGGACAAATGATTGACTCTCTGTGTCTTGTTCTCATAGCTAGCTGCTTTCTTCTCAACCCAACCAACTCAAATTAACTGGAAACTTAATTCCTATCAATGCTTCCCTGGTGGCTCAGAGGTAAAGAATCCACCTTCAGTGCAGTAGACGTGGGTTTGATCCCTGCATCTCAAAGATCCCCTGGGGAAGGAAATGGCAACTAACTCAGTTCTTGCCTGGAAATCCCATTGACAGAGGAGCCTGGTGGACTACAGTCCATAGGGGTGGCAAAAGAGTCAGACATGGCACAGCGACTAAACAACAACAAGCTTCCACTGGCATTACTCAGAATCCATCTGAATTCTCCTTCTGCTCCCACCCTCTAGCAGAAAAAATTTTGTTTGAGCTTTCTTTTCCTTTTTTGTTCCTTTTTTCTTGCTTTATTCCACCCTCCCGTCACCCTGAATCTGCAAGGTGTTTTTTGTTCTCTTGGAAGCACAAATGGCTTCATCCATCCAAGCCCAAGAATGTAAAATACAGCAGCTGTTTATTTACTCCATACTATTGCACAAGCTTCTAGGAGGTCACCTGGAGAAGTTTTGAGCTATAGAGGGGACCCTGTCTATTTCTAAACAGGAATTGAGGGCAATTAGATCTTGCTAAACATCAAGGCCTCCTTTTTCCAACCCTGCTGCCCAATGGGGTCAACCTTTATTCAGCAGGCCCTCAAACAGGTATGGGGCAGCTCTCAAATTCCCAAATAGTTCAGTCTACCATAGATCAAAGTATGGAAAGAAGAAAAACTATAATGATTTTAGAATCCTCCCATAAACCTGCTTCCAACTTGTCCGAGTTTTTACTAAAGTCACTATCTTCTTTGGATTTGTCCCTATCAAGCAATTAGCAGGTTGTTGAGGGTAGGAGTAGAACCTTATGCTTCTTTTTTCCAATCCCCAGGGGCTGGAAAGGATGAGCTTCTCCCTGCTATTCTTCCTATCTGGAACTCCCTTAAGTAAACTCCCTGGTCGAGTTAGCTAAGTCTGACATCATCTTTCATTCAGACCTTCCCTGTGAACCCATTTTCCTGTTAAGTCTCTTAACAGCCCTTTCAGACTCTCAGGTGATAATCCACAAGGGTCTCTCTGGGAAGCAGAAAGATACAGATGTTCAATGATTTAAAGGAGAAATAAAACTGCATTAAAATAGTATAACATTTCAGCAATATCTTCTCTATTGCCTACTACAATTGACATGGATTCTGGTGTACAATATCATCTACTATCAATGTTGTAACTTTCATTCCAGGTGGAGGAAAGATCAGCCTCCCCTTAGAGTCATATCAGAATATGGGCACCCACACAAGTGGCAGTATTTAATGGAAAGGATGAGGACAATCTTCTGACAAAGCATATTTTCATATGGGGCAAGGGAATGATAAATGAGTTCAAATTTAGACTTTTGGCATTGTCTTCAAATAAAGTTTTACACATTCTTAGACTTTCTCCCAACTTGAAAGATGTTCATCATCACCTTAAAGCTTTTGTCTCTAAAGCTAAGTAAAATACACTAAATTTTCAATTCAGTTCAGTCCCTCAGTCGTGTCTGACTCTTTGCAACCCCATGGACTGCAGCAGAACAGGCTTCCCTGTCCATCACCAACTCCCAAGCTTGCTCAAACTCATGTCCATCAAGTCGGTGATACGACCCAACCATCTCATCCTCTGTCATCCCCTTCTCCTCCCACCTTCAATCTTTCCCAGCATCAGGGTCTTTTTCATTGAGTCAGTTCTTCGCATCAGGTGGCCAAAGTACAGGAGTTTCAGCTTCAGCATCAGTCCTTCCAATGAATAGTCAGGACTGATTTCCTTTAGGATTGACTGGTTGGATCTCCTTGCAGTCTAAGGGACTCTCAAGAGTCTTCTCCAATACCACTCAAGAGTCTTCTCCAATACCACCACTATAAAGAAAGTTGAGTGCTGAAGAATTCTTCATCACTCAACTTTCTTTATAGTCCAACTCTCACATCCATACATGACTACTAGAAAAACCATGACTTTGACTAGATGCACCTTTGTTGGTAAAGAAAAGTCTCTGCTTTTTAATATGCTGCCTAAATTGGTCATAGCTTTTCTTCCAAGGAGCAAGCGTCTTTTAATTTCATGGCTGCAGTCACCATCTACAGTGATCTTGCCACCCGCCCAAATAAAATCTGTCACTATTTCCATCGTTTCCGCATCTATTTGCCATGAAGTGATGGGACACGGTGCCATGATCTTAGTTTTCTCAAGAGGCTCTTTAGTTCTTCTTCGCTTTCTGCCGTAAGGGTGGTGTCATCTGTGTATCTGAGGTTATTGATATTCCTCCTGGCAGTCTTGATTCCAGTTTGTGCTTCATCCAGCCCGATATTTCACATGATGTACTCTGCATATAAGTTAAACAAGCAGAATGACAATATACAGCCTTGATGAACTCCTTGTGACACCCCATAAATGCAGCATACCATAAGGTGATAACTTTTATAATATTGAAATGTATCCTATGAGTGAATAAGCATATTGCATTACATATGTTAAAAAGTGTTAATGTATATTTTATATAATACTACAATTTCACAACTCTGTCACTTTTAAAATACATTTGGAACTTCAAAAACTGTTAAGTGACTCAGGCATTCTGAAACTCAGAGAGGACTTATTATCAGAAATCTTCAGATTGTAAAGGTGGATCAGTGACTTTGCCCTCAAATCCAAGTCACTTATATTTGACTTTGTAAAATATTTTAAGGGATAAATCATCAGGACCATTTCAGCGGAGTTATCT
>NW_011494640.1:9373309-9377428 GCF_000754665.1 Bison bison bison
CACGCCAGGCCTCCCTGTCCATCACCAACTCCCGGAGTTCACTCAGACTCACGTCCATTGAGTCAGTGATGCCATCCAGATCTCATCCTCTGTTGTCCCCTTCTCCTCCTGTCCCCAATCCTTCCCATAGACACATAGAAAGTTATTTAAAAATGCATGTTGGGTAAATAATGTTAGGTCCATTTGCTTCTGCAATTTGTCTGGAAAACACTGAAGAGTGAATTTTATTTTATAACATCTGCTTGTTTTTAAAGGTTCAATTGAACTTGTTACAATATTGCTTCTGTTTTAAGTTTGGGGGGAGTTTTTTTGGCCTCAAGGCATGTGGAATCTTAGCTCCATGATCAGGGATTGAACACACATCCCTGCATTGGAAGGGGAGGACTATCAGAGAAGTCCCAAGAGTGAATTTTAAAACGTAAAAAGGCACTTTTTCATTCTAATAATGCACATGTGACTTGAAAATGAGAAAAACATTGAATTGAAAATAAACTACATTAATCAGTTTAATAAATTACAAATTTCCATTTGTATCTTTAAAAAAGTATTAAAGAGTGCCTTATAATTTTACTTCTCTGTTTCTATTAAATCCAAGAAATCCACTTTCAAATACAGAGTAGTAAATGGAAGAATAAAAGTGGGTGCATTGCTGAAATTTTTTAAAATTTAAAAAACTTTAGATATTTGCCTCTTTGTCTTGGACACTAAAAAATTCAGCTGTGACCTTACTTAATATTGACTAAAGAAATGCATATATGGTTATCAAGTTCAAGCAATCAGGTAGTCTTAAAAGCTTGCAACATCAAGTTCATTTTATATGTTCAGTTGAATCTAAAATATTGAAAGATCTCAGATCTTTCTTCCCTAAAAAGACAGGAATAATAAAATAGTAAGAACTTTAGGTATGACAACAAAAGCACAAGTGATAAACGGAAAACAATTGGAAAATTGAATTTAATCAGAATAAAAATGTTTGTGCCTCAAAAGACACCATTAAGAAAGTGTCTTATTAAAACAATCTACAGACTGGGAAAAGTACTCTCAACTCATAATTCTAATAAAAGGCTCATTGCAGAATATAAGAAGAACTGCTACAAGTCAATAATAAAAAGAAAATAACCCAATTAAAAAATGGACAAATGATTTAAACCACATTTCTTCCAAAAAGATGCTCGAAAGTCTAAAAGCAGATGTAAAGACACACATCATTGGTCATTAGGAAATACTAATCAAAACCATGATAAAATTCCATTTTTCACCCATCAGAATGGCTCTAATAAAAAGGATATACAGTGAAAAGTGTTGGTTACAATCTGGAGCAATTGAAACCCTCATACATTATTGGTAAGAAAGTAAAATTATATAGCCACTTAAAAAAAAAACTGTTTGGCTATTCCTTTCAAAGTTAAGCATAGATTTACTAGATGATCCAATAATATCACACTTAAGTATCACCAAAAAGAAAAGAAAACATGTGTACACACAGAGACTTGTATATAAAGATGCACGGTAGCACTATTCACAGTAGCCCAGAAGTATAATCAACTCTTATGTCCATTACTGATGGATAAATAAAGTATGATATATTTGTACAATGAAATACTAGGTCACTAAAAAGGAACAACATGATGGACCTCAAAAACATTATACTCAGTGAAAGCAACCAAACACACACACACAGACACACACATGCACACACATACTGTACAATCCCATTTATATAATATGTCCCTAAATGGTGCATGTACAAAGACAGAAACTAGGCTGCATTCATTTACATCAGAAGTGGGAATGGACAGTGATTGTAAATGATTGCAATATTTCTTTTTAGAGGGATGAAAGTGTTTTTAAAATAAAATTGTAAACAACAGTTGTACAACTCTAAATATATTAAGAACCATTGAATGAACAGTTAAAAAGTGAAATTTATGGTCTATGCATTATATCTCAATAAAGCTCTTTTAACTTTTTAAAAAACAAACTGGACTGTTTGAAAGGACAAGAACATCTACATGTAATTATATTAACTAACATATCATTTTTGTCCATCAATTATCAGCATTACTTTGGCAATCAGATGTAGTTTAATAACTGCCCCTGAATTAAATGGTAGTTGCCATTTACATACCCAAGTAAACTTGAAATGCAAGGAGACACAGTACTTGAACTATACAAGAAATACGGATTTATTCCTTAGGTTTGTCAGCAGGTGAAATTTGACCATATACATTTATATGGTAATCTGTGATTTTTAATTAAAATAACAAGGACTTCTTTGGTGGTACAGTGGATAAGAATCTGCCTGCCAATGCAGGGGACACGGGTTCGATCTCTGCTCAAGAAGATTCCACATGCTGTGGGCAATAATAAAAATGAATAAGTAAATTAGCTTAAAAATGGCAGAGTTGTCATAAATACTTTTCAATATAATTCAACAGTTAATTCTCAGACTATTATGGTCAGGGATTGTATTAAAAGTACCACCCAACACCCCCCTCCCACAACATATCCCACAGCCATAAAAGCAAAACAAGTGTTTTCAGGCTGTCAGTATGTTGTAGACCTGATAGAGAAAGGATTAGCATAGCAAATGAAGATTATTTGGACTGCTTTGTGCGTACACAGAACTTTCCATGCATTTCCCCCCCTTTCATTCTAACAGAAGCTTTGCAAAACAATCAAAATGATGACTTCTGATTTGCCTCCCTTTTCCTCTACCAGGATAGGTTTAGATGACACAAAATATAATTCTAGTGACAGGTATAGGTGGATGGCTTCACATCACCTCTTAAATGTGTTCCCTCTTGCCTCTGCTCCCTTAAGTACCAGGGCTTCCTGATCCAATCCAAGTTATCCTTTGAAGAAACCCCACTAACTTCTTACAGAGACCAGCGCGGACTAGTAAAAATCCAGTGGACTCCCCTTGGGTGCTGAGGGTCTCTCTGTTCAAAAAAAGAAATGGAAGGTAAACTAAAATCCTCAAGATGCCACCATCATTTTAGTATTCAGCGTGCAAAGTCAGCATGTGCCTGAGCACACATGTCCTCACACACAGGCTCCTCAGTCCTGCTCCTCTACCCTCACCAGTACCTAAAATATCATCTCTTTCCTCTCAGGAGGCCTGGGGGATCAGGCAGGGAGAGCTGAGATTCAGCATCTAAGTGAACGAGTAGCTCAGCCTTGTTATTCAAGGACAGGCACTGTAAGAATGTGGTATGTTGGCTGAAACAATTTGTTTGCTTAATTTCTCAGAGTTCAGTGAGGTCATTTTGTCATCTTCCCTGTGTTTTCTGTATTTTCCAAAGAATTGCCAGCTTCCAACAACACCCTCTTTCTTCCCATTGGAAATGGAAACACGTCCTCCGCAGGAATTTTCCACTTAGCAGATCCAACTTCCCTCACTGGGGCCTCAGCACACCAGTCTGCAATGCTGTATTTCTTTCCACTGCAGTTTGACGCTTTTTGAGCCAGCACAATGAGTTGTATTCAGTCATTCTGAGTCCTCCCTGCCTTTTTACATCATCTTTTTTTTTTTAATAATGCATACTTTCGAGCAATTTCAGAAACAGAGCAAAGGCTTTTAAGCAACATTAAGTTTAATTAGTTATGTCACTGTCGCAAAATCTGAATCCCTCGGAGTCCCCCTCCCCCCATAATTTCCCCCACGTTCCAGCCCCCAATTCTTCTCCTGGTAAACACATTAGGACAAACCTCACGGTCCATATACTCTGTGCTTGTAATTCTTTGCCTTCGCAAATTATTTCCTTTGAATAATATTTACAAACGACATATCACTGCCTGACACGATGATAAGAGGGGACCCAGATTGCTTATAATCGCAGCTGTAAACAAGAGATGGGAACACGCGCAGGAAAGTGTTCACTGCGCCGTCTGGAAGCTGCCGGCTTAGCAAATGCTCGCAGCTGAACGCAAGCTGGGGCGCTGCCTCCCCAACACTCCGCCGGAGACCCAAAAGCCGGCCAGGGGGAGTCCGCGGGGCCATCCCAAGTCCCTGGCGGGGGAAGGAAAAGCGAGGAATTTCGGGGGTCAGAGAAAGGCCGCCTCCATCGGAAAACAATGCGTGCCTTCCAGAAAGCAAAAAAAAAAAAAAAAGGCAGC
>NW_011494640.1:9377725-9378062 GCF_000754665.1 Bison bison bison
GTGGTAGCGTCTCAGACAACCGGGGTCCCCGGGGGTCACCCCCGGCGCAGGGGAGGGTGTCTCCAAAGGAACCGGGCTTCTGCTGAGAGAGGAAGGAGGGAGGAAGAGGGGGATTTGTTCGAGCTGGGAGGGTGGGCCTCAGGAAGAAAGAAGCAAAAGCAGAAATAGATTGATGCTTTGCAGGACACCTAGGGTATTTCTTTCAGGGGGTATTACTTCCACTTTTAGGCAGGAACAAGAGCTGGGAGGAAAACAGCGGCACGGGCTGACAGCTCCGAGGTGATCAAAGGAGAGAGCGTGAATGGCTTGTTCTGCCAGCCTTTTATTAAAAAAAAAA
>NW_011494640.1:9378162-9379185 GCF_000754665.1 Bison bison bison
TTTTTTTTTTTTTTTTTTTTTTAAGAATGCCATCCATTACAGGACCCATTCCTCCCCAGAGACAAAGTACACATCTCTCTCTTTCACCTCCCAACCCGCCCCGCCCCCCGAAACTCACACACACGTAAAGAAAGGAAATTCCACTCTTTCTGTTTCCAAATGTCTCTACCTCTGACTTGTATTATCAACGCCGGATGGTCCATTGGAGGGTATTTTTATGCGGAGACGCCCCCCTTTGGGGAAGGTAGCAAACTTTGCGTGAGTTTAATTAACCTCGGAAATAAAGTTTACAGCTCTCCTGGGATTTGGGTAGAACGTCCCTTTCCAGGGATAACAGGACAAACGGTTAAAATGAGCTTCACTGATGCAAGCGATCTCCTGTAGTAAAAGTGACGACCCCCAGCAGCTTAGGGGAGGATTGCAGGGGATTTCTAACATGGAAAGGACCACAGAGGCTTAATTAGCATTAATATGGCTGTTGATCTCACAGCAAAGATGAGGATGATAGGCTTCAACCCAATATAGAAAGTGAACTCTCTTCTTTTAGAGAAGTATGATGTATCTAGAGATGCAGTGAAGCTGGGGGGCACACATGAAATGGGAAATACCTTCTTATAGGATAATGATTTTATTTTGCCTGAGAATCAGTTACATATATACTCAAACTTACAACAGCTTTTATCAGCTGATGCTTTGGGAGATGGGGAAATTGAACATGCAAACTAGTTTTTACCAAAATTCCCTTTTTGACATCAAATCTGATCAGATCAGTCCCTCAGTCGTGTCCCACTCTTTGCGACCCCATGAATTGCAACACGCCAGGCCTCCCTGTCCATCACCAACTCCCAGGGTTCACTGAGACTCACGTTCATCCAGTCAGTGATGCCATCCAGCCATCTCATCCTCTGTCGTCCCCTTCTCCTCCTGCCCCCAATCCCTCCCAGCATCAGAGTCTTTTCCAATGAGTCAACTTTTCGCATGAGGTGGCCAGAGTACTGGAGTTTCAGCTTTAGCATCATTCCC
>NW_011494640.1:9379285-9380573 GCF_000754665.1 Bison bison bison
ACAGTTCAAAAGCATCAATTCTTCAGCGCTCAGCCTTCTTCACAGTCCAACTCTCACATCCATACATGACCACAGGAAAAACCATAGCCTTGACTAGACGAACCTTTGTTGGCAAAGTAATGTCTCTGCTTTTGAATATGCTATCTAGGTTGGTCATAACTTTCCTTCCAAGGAGTAAGTTTCTTTTAATTTCATGGCTGCAGTCACCATCTGCAGTGATTTTGGAGCCCCCAAAAATAAAGTCTGACACTGTTTCCACTGTTTCCCCATCTATTTCCCATGAAGTGGTGGGACCGGATGCCATGATCTTCGTTTTCTGAATGTTGAGCTTTAAGCCAACTTTTGCACTCTCCACTTTCACCTTCATCAAGAGACTTTTGAGTTCCTCTTCACTTTCTGCCATAAGGGTGGTATCATCTGCATATCTGAGGTTATTGATATTTCTCCCGGCAATCTTGATTCCAGCTTGTGTTTCTTCCAGCCCAGCATTTCTCATGATGTACTCTGCATATAAGTTAAATAAGCAGGGTGACAATATACTGCCTTGACATACTGCTTTTCCTATTTGGAACCAGTCTATTGTACCATGTCCAGTTCTAACTGTTGCTTCCTGACCTGCATACAAATTTCTCAAGAGGCAGATCAGATGGTCTGGTATTCCCGTCTCTTTCAGAATTTTCCACAGTTTTTTGTGATCCACACAGTCAAAGGCTTTGGCATAGTCAATAAAGCAGAAATAGATGTTTTTCTGGAACTCTCTTGCTTTTCCTATGATCCAGCGGATGTTGGCAATTTGATCTCTGGTTCCTCTGCCTTTTCTGAAACCAGCTTGAACATCAGGAAGTTCACGGTTCACATATTGCTGAAGCCTGGCTTGGAGAATTTTGAGCATTACTTTACTAGCATGTGAGATGAGTGCAATTGTGCGGTAGTTTGAGCATTCTTTGGCATTGCCTTTCTTTGGGATTGGAATGAAAACTGACCTTTTCCAGTCCTGTGGCCACTGCTGAGTTTTCCAATTTGCTGGCATATTGAGTGCAGCACTTTCACAGCATCATCTTTCAGGATTTGGAATAGCTCAACTGGAATTCCATCACCTCCACTAGCTTTGTTCATAGTGATGCTTTCTAAGGCCCATTTGACTTCACATTCCAGGATGTCTGGCTCTAGGTCAGTGATCACACCATCGTGATTATCTGGGTTGTGAAGATCTTTTTTGTACAGTTCTTCTGTGTATTCTTGCCATCTCTTCTTACTATCTTCTGCTTCTGTTAGGTCCATACCATTT
>NW_011494640.1:9380679-9388088 GCF_000754665.1 Bison bison bison
TGTTCCTTTGGTATCTCTGATTTTCTTGAAGAGATCCCTAGTCTTTCCCATTCTGTTGTTTTCCTCTATTTCTTTGCACTGATCGCTGAAGAAGGCTTTCTTATCTCTTCTTGCTATTCTTTGGAACTCTGCATTCAGATGTTTATATCTTTCCTTTTCTCCTTTGCTTTTCACTTCTCTTCTTTTCACAGCTATTTGTAAGGCCTCCCCAGACAACCATTTTGCTTTTTTGCATTTCTTTTCTATGGGAATGGTCTTGATCCCTGTCTCCTGTACAATGTTACAAACCTCATTCGATAGTTCATCAGGCACTCTATCTATCAAATCTAGGCCCTTAAATCTATTTCTCACTTCCACTGTATAATCATAAGGGATTTGATTTCGGTCAAACCTGAATGGTCTAGTGGTTTTCCCTACTTTCTTCAATTTAAGTCTGAGTTTGGTAATAAGGAGTTCATGGTCTGAGCCACAGTCAGTTCCTGGTCTTGTTTTTGCTGACTGTATAGAGCTTCTCCATCTTTGGCTGCAAAGAATATAATCAATCTGTTTTTGGTGTTGACCATCTGGTGATGTCCATGTATAGAGTCTTCTCTTGTGTTGTTGGAAGAGGGTATTTGCTATGACCAGTGCATTTTCTTGGCAAAACTCTATTGGTCTTTGCCCTGCTTCATTCTGTATTCCAAGGCCAAATTTGCCTGTTACTCCAGGTGTTTCTTGACTTCCTACTTTTGCATTCCAGTCCCCTATAATGAAAAGGACCTCTGACATCTTTTTTGGGTGTTAGTTCTAAAAGGTCTTGTAGGTCTTCATAGAACCGTTCAACTTCAGCTTCTTCAGCATTACTGGTTGGGGCATAGACTTGGATTACAGTGATATTGAGTGGTTTGCCTTGGAAACGAACAAAGATCATTCTGTCGTTTTTGAGATTGCATCCAAGTACTGCATTTTGGACTCTTTTGTTGACCATGATGGCCACTCCGTTTCTTCTGAGGGATTCCTGCCTGCAGTAGTAGATATAATGGTCATCTGAATTAAATTCACCCATTCCAGTCCATTTCAGTTCGCTGATTCCTAGAATGTCACATTCACTCTTGGCATCTCTTGTTTGACCACTTCCAATTTGCCTTGATTCATAGACCTGACATTCCAGGTTCCTATGAAATATTGCTCTTTACAGCATCGGACCTTGCTTCTATCACCAGTCACATCCACAGCTGGGTATGGTTTTTGCTTTGGCTTCATCCCTTCATTCTTTCTGGAGTTATTTCTCCACTGATCTCCAGTAGCTTTTTGACATACCCACACCTTAAACTTTTATTTGATCATAAATTAGTTACATTTTATTATTTTTTAAGAGAAAGATACTTTTGAATTGTGGTACTGGATAAGACTCTTGAGAGTCCCTTGGACATTAAGATCAAACCAGTCAATCCTAAAGGAAATCAACCCTGAATACTCATTGGAAGGACTGATGCTGAAGCTGAAGCTTCAGTGGTACTTTGACCACCTGATTGCAATTCATTGGAAAAGACCCAGTTGCTGGGAAAGATTGAAGGTAAAGGAGAAGTGGGTGGCAGAGGATGAGATAGTTGGACAGCATCAGGGATTCAGTGGACATGAACTTGGGCAAACTTTGGGAGAGAGTGAGGGAAGGGAGGGCTGGCATGCTGCAGTCCATGGAGTGGCAAAGGGTCGGACACCACTTAGCAAATGAACAACAACAACATCATGTGCTTTTTAATTTATTTTTAATTGGGGGAAAATTGCTTTACAATGCTGTGTTGGTTTCTGCCCTACAGTGTTAATCAGCCATAATTAGACATATATCACCTCTCTCTTGAGCCTCCCTCCACTCCCCCCAACCTACCCCTCTAGATCATCATAGAGCAGACTGGGCTCCCGACATTATATTGCAACTTTTCACTGGCTATCTTTCTCACCAGTTTCTTTGTCCATTCGACCCGTTCTCTCCTTCCCCTTCTATGTCAACAAGTCCGTTCTCTGTATCTGAGTCTCCATTCCATCCCTGCAAATAGGTTCAACAATAAGATTTTTCTAGATTCTATATTTATGCATTAATATGTGATATTTGTTTTTCTCTTCTGACTTCACTCTGTATAACTGGCTGTAGGTTCATCCACCTCACTAGAACTGGCTCATTCTTTTTTAATGGCTGAGTAATAATCCACTGCATATTTGTACCACATCTTCTTTAACCATTCATCTGCCTATGGACATCGAGGTTGCTTCCATGTCCTAGTTATTGTAAATAATGCTGCTACGAACATCAGGGTACATGTGTCTTCTTCAATTATGGTTTTCTCAGAGTATATGCCCCGTAGTGGGATTTCTGGGTCATATGGTAGTTCCTTTCCTTGTTTTTTTAAGGAATCCTCATATTGTTCTTCATAGTGGCTGTATCAATTTACATTCCCACCACCAGTGCAAGAGGGTTCCCTTCTTTCCACATCCTTTCCAGCATTTACTGTTCACAGATTTTTTGATGATAGCCATTCTGACGGGTGTGAGCTAATATTTCACTGTAGTTTTAATTTACATTTCTCTACTAAGTAGTGATGTTGAGTATCTTTTCACGTGCTTATTGGCCACTTGTAAATAGTTACATTTTAATATACTTTTTTTAAACATAATACTAGGAGTCAATCAAGGATAAACACAGCAGGGCAGTTCAGGGATTTTTTTTTTTAGTATTAGAATAGTGATAGTCAAGATGACTTTTTGTTTAAGAGTTCTTTAACTTGATAGCTTTGCTCCAATATTAGGAAAATTAATAAATATTTTTTTTACTTTTCAGTTATACAAGCATATGTTTATATTATAAAAATATTTAGATGGATTAAATTATGAAAACTTTCCATGAATTCCCACTTATTCCCTTCCCCTGAAGTAGCCACTGTTATGTTATATTCATCTAGATTATGTAAAATATTTCTCCATGCATATATGCAGACATGAGTGAGTGAGTGAGTGAAGTCGCTCAGTTGTGTCTGACTCTTTGTGACCCCATGGACTGTAGCCTACCAGGCTCCTCGGTCCATGGAATTCTCCAGGCAAGAATACCAGAGTGGGTAGCCATTCCCTTCTTCAGGGGGATCTTCCCGATCCAGGGATCAAACCTGGGTCTCCTGCACTGTAGGCAGATGCTTTACCATCTGAGCTACCAAGGAAGCCCATAGGCATTTATGCAACCATATAAATTTAAAAATAAATTCAATCATACTATATGTATTATTGTATGAATTTATGTATTTTTCACTTAATATAGCAAGGAGACCTTTTTTAATTAAGACCTACACATCTATCTCATTCTTTGAACTACTGGAAAGCATTTCATGGTTTATTATTACTCTATTGATACATAATTAGGTTATTTCCACTTTTTTTTAGTATTATAAATAAATCTGAAACTGACAATCTCAAAAATCTTTGATCATATACACTAGCATTTTTGTAGGCTAGATTGTATTGGAATTGTCAGGCCAAAGGATATGGCAATTTAAAATTTAGAGATACTACCATATTATATTCAAAAAGGACACAAAACAATTTATATTCCCACAAGTTGACTACCATTTTCATACATTCTCAGTCACTGTTTATCGTGATTTTTTTAAAAAAAAGTTTTATCAAGAACCTAAACAAAAATAATGTCAAATTGATTCCTCATTTGCCTTTTGTGATTACTTATGAGTCAGGACAAGTCTTACCTTCCTCGGTTATTTGTATTGTTCCCTGTTACTTGTCTGTTGAGATCCTTTGCCATCTCTCTTCGGATCTTTTTCTTTATGATTCCTAGAAATTCTTTTTAATGAGAGGCTTTGTTTCTTTTATGCAGTGTAGTAAATGCTTCTTCCAGACTTCTGTTTATCTTTTAACTTTAATTATGGAGACTTAATCCTAAAGATGTCTGAAATCTTCTGTAGCCAAATCTGTCAGCCAATCCTTTTATGAACTCCAGGTGGTATCCTGATTAAAACTGAATAAAGAATATCTACCTATGTTTTGTATATTAGATGGCAGACTAACTCTCTAAAATAGCTTGTATTTCTTTAGGACCATGCTAGATTGAAATAAATGTACACTGTATCAACAAATCAAAAGGGCTCGTCATTCATTTGTTTCCTCTACCAAAGCACTGTGTGTATTTTCTAGTGCATTTAAATGAAGACCTTTCCAGTAAATGGGTCTACAGAGCTCTGTGGCATGAATGGAGGGTAAGGAAAAAACATCAGAATAGTTAGTTATTAAATAAATTTCATCAGGCCTCATTGGGGTTTTTGGAAAAGTTAATGTATACAAGATTGATTTTCTCATAGGATTCTATGAGATAAGCTATTTGTTTTGATAGTGTTATTTTTCTTTCTCCCAATGTAGTACACATCTTCTCTATAAAACCAGGAAAAGAGGTGCCCTTTGGTGGATTGGGGCTTGCCTGGCAGCTCAGATAGTAAAGAATATGCCTGCAATGCAGGAGACGAGAGTTCAATCCCTGGATTGGGAAGATCCCCTGGAGAAGAGAATGGAAAACCCACTCCAGTATTCTTGCCTGGAAAGTTCCTTGGACAGAGGAACCTGGTGGGTTACAGTCATGGGGTCACAAATAACTGGATATGACTGAGTGACTAACACACTTTGATGGAATACATTAGTGTTAACAGCATCACTTGACATTTACTAGACCTACTGCAGGGGTTGAAACAGGGAGGAATTACCAAAAATAAATAGCACATATGTAAATAAACATTCTGGCATCACTCCAGATATCATGAATAACAATCGTGGAAACTGAGGCTCTGGAATTTCTATTCTGGGGATCTTGCCAGAGTGATTCTAATGCCCACAGAGTAACACTGGGAACTAGATTCTCCAACTTATCTGGAGAATGTAGACTTTTTTTGGTTTCTCTCTGCCATAATGGTCTTCTAAATTATTTTCTAAATCTTTGTTGCTTGCTATGTTATTAAATTTTTCTCAGATTTCTCACCACTACCTGAAAATCATCATCTGAATATCCACACTCTGATGAATTGTGTGACCATGTTTTGATTTCAGCCTAAGGGCTTTCTTTGTGGCTCAGACAGTAAAGAATCTGCCTGCAATGCGTATGACCCTAGTTCGAACCCTGGGTCAGGAAGATCCCCTGGAGAAGGAAATGGCAACCCACTCCAATATTCTTGCCTGGAGAATTCCATGGACAGAGGATCCTGGTGGGCTACAGTCTATGGGGTCACAAAGAGTTGCACACAACTGGTTGGCTAACACTTTCACACTTTCACTTTATCTTTACCGAATCATCATCCTCTCTAACCTCCTTTTCTTCTGATTTGTTAGCCCCAGCTTACAGCGGAGGAGCCTGGTAGGCTGCAGTCCATGGGGTCACTGAGGGTCGGACACGACTGAACGACTTCACTTTCACTTTTCACTTTCATCCTTTGGAGAAGGAAATGGCAACCCACTCCAGTGTTCTTGCCTGGAGAATCCCAGGGACGGGGAAGCCTGGTGGGCTGCCGTCTATGGGGTCGTGCAGAGTTGGACATGACTGAAGTGACTTAAGCAGCAGCAGCAGCAGTTTATAGCTCAAGATTTCCATTCTAGTTTCCTATTACAGAAACTGTTATAGTTTTCCCACAGACTAAAATTTGCCTTTCTTTTCATGTCTTCTTGCTCTTCACAATCGTTTCTGCAGGGCTCTGAGTTTCTGAATTTCTACAAAGCTCTCAGGTCATGCCAGTGTTGCTGGCCTACAGACTATACTTTCTGAGTATGATGATGCTAGGGTGTTTCACAAGTATTTCAGGTGAATATGAAGTCACCAGAGATAATGCCAAGATTCAGAGTATAGAGTTATACCATAAAGCAGGGCCAGCATCTTTGAAAAATGTGAGACAGTGACCAAGACATCATTAGTTGTTAGAAAGGAGGAAGAGTTTCAAAAGGAGTCCAGAAGAAAAATTTTGGCAGTGGGGATGGAGGAGCGTGTAAATCCATCTGAATGAACACAATCTGGTTGAGGGTTAGGGTTAGGGTTAGGGTAAGTGGTAAGATAAGCGGTTGTCACTAGAGAAAAAAGCCACAGCTTAGAGTTGGGTCAGGTTTCAGTGAAACCAAGGAAAAAGACAGAATGTTCTACGGGAAGTCTTGAGGATATCGGTAAGCTTGTGGAGGGAAGGTAGGGGCAGTGGTAGCTAAGACTTGGAAACAGAAGCATACAGCAGAATGTTGATGAAAGTATGGAAGAGATGGAGAATTTAGAGGTTTACGTATACAAGAAGTCACCTAACAAGGTCAGGGTAGTGGACACTGTGGTGTATCTCCCAGATGTACTCTACCTCTTGGGACCTAGGCCCTGTATCTTCTCTGCCTATCATTTATATTTTTGCTTATTGCAGGGAGAGGATGAAGCCTCCAATACAGTGAATATAAAGAGATTTCAGGGTACACATAGGTCTTTTTTGCAAGGGAAAAAAAAGGAAAGAACTGTACACTTCTTAAAGATTCAAATGAGAAATCAGTGTAGCAATAGAGACTGGGGACTAATAGCAATCAGTTCAGTACAGTTCAGTTGCTCAGTCGTGTCCGACACTTTGCAACCCCGTGAACTGCAGCACGCCAGGCCTCCCTGTTCATCACCAACTCCCGGAGTTCACTAAAACTCACGTCCATCGAGTCGGTGATGCCATCCAGCCATCTCATCCTCTGTTGTCCCCTTCTCCTCCTGCCCCCAATCCCTCCAAGCATCAGAATCTTTTCCAATAAGTCAACTCTGCATGAGGTGGCCAAAGTACTGGAGTTTCAGCTTTAGCATCATTCCTTCCAAAGAAATCCCAGGGCTGATCTCCTTTAGAATGGACTGGTTGGATCTCCTTGCAGTCCAAGGGACTGTCAAGAGTCTTCTCCAACACCACAGTTCAAAAGAATCAATTCTTTGGTGCTCAGCTTTCTTCACAGTCCAACTCTCACATCCATACATGACCACTGGAAAAACCATAGCCTTGACTAGATGGACCTTTGTTGGCAAAGTAATGTCTCTGCTTTTGAATATGCTGTCTAGGTTGGTCATAACTTTCCTTCCAAGGAGTAAGTGTCTTTTAATTTCACGGCTGCAGTGATTTTGGAACCCCCCAAAATAAAGTCTGTCACTGTTTCCCCATCTATTTCCCATGAAGTGATGGGACCAGATGCCATGATCTTCATTTTCTGAATGTTGAGCATTAAGACAACTTTTTCACTCTCCTCTTTCACTTTCATCAAGAGGCTTTTTAGTTCCTCTTCACTTTCTGCTGTAAGGGTGGTGTCATCTGCATATCTAAGGTGATTGATATTTCTCCTGGCAATCTTGATTCCAGCTTGTGTTTCTTCCAGCCCAGCATTTCTCATGATGTACTCTG
>NW_011494640.1:9388375-9395863 GCF_000754665.1 Bison bison bison
CAGAAATAGATGTTTTTCTGGAACTCTCTTGCTTTTTCAATGATCCAGTGGATGTTGGCAATTTGATCTCTGGTTCCTCTGCCTTTTCTAAAACCAGCTTGAACATCAGGAAGTTCATGGTTAATGTATTGCTGAAGCCTGGCTTGGAGAATTTTGAGCATTACTTTACTAGTGTATGAGATGAGTGCAATTGGGCGGTAGTTTGAGCATTCTTTGGCATTGCCTTTCTTTGGGATTGGAATGAAAACTGACCTTTTCCAAGTTCTAATGTGGAAAATGAAGCTTAGGGGATGAGGGTAAAGGCAGGGTGGGGAGGGATCAAGAAGTTAATGGAATTATCCAGACAAGAGATGATAGTATGTGGCTGGGGTAGTAGTTGCAGAGGTGGTGGGAAGTAGTGAGATTAGGACGTACATTTGCAAGTAGAATGGTCAAGTGTGGCTACTGGTTGTCTGAGTTGGACACGACTGAATGACTAACACTTTCACTTTCACCGTCTGTCCCCTGGACCAAATTGTTCACTTCATGAGGATATGGATTTCTTTATTGCTCACTCCTGAATCAAAGCACCTAGACCAGTGCCTGGCATACAGTAGATTTTCAATAAATGCCTTAAATATAAGAATTGAATCCATGATGGATATAAATGAGTGATTAAGTAGAATTGTTCTCGGTTCATTCAGTGAGAAAAATAACTCAGCTGTGTTACTTGTGTAATCTATAAATGGAAGCCAGCCTACCTTGTTTATAGCCTTGCTTTAAAATAACTTCGATGACTCTTTTACTGGAGAATTTGTATAAAAGTTGTAAAGGTTAGTTGAAAATATCAATATTATAAAACATACAGTGTTCTGAAGAGTTACATATATATATATATGTATATATATATATACATACATGTAGAGAGAGAGACATGTATATGTATATGAGAGAGAGACATGTTGTGTGTATGTTATTTGCTCAGTTGTATCCAACTCTTTGCAACCCCCATGGACTGTAGCTCGCCAGGCTCCTCTCTCCATGGCATTCTCCAGGCAAGCATTGTGCAATGGGTTTCTATTCCCCTCTCCAGGGGATCTTCCCAATCCAGGGATTGAGCCCGGATCTCCTGAATTGCATGCAGGTTATTTACAGTCTGAGCCATCAGGGAAGCCCATGTATATATACATTTTTTCCCCCTCACTTACAACTGATATACAGGTATAATTTTCTGGTAAATCCATATTAGTGACTATAGTTTCTTCTAATAGCTATCAGGACAGTTTTCTATTCTTATTCATTCTGAATTAAGATCTTGGCCACCAATTTTCCTATTACTGATTCTGCTGTTTTTGCACACCTGTTTGCAGGTCTCAGTCTGATTTTAGTGTAATGACGCAAAGGATATCTGTCTGTATATCTACAATTACTTAAACGTCAATTGTTTGATTAGAGATTTTTTTCTGTTCCAATTGCAAGTTTTCATTAATGGTTATGTTTTGTTTTTTAACATTGCTTGACATTTTAAAGAATATTTATTACTTTTACAACATGTCTAGGCAGGAGTTTATTCAACTGAAGGCACTTGGCTTATGAATATCTGTCTCTATATAGGGACATATCTTAGTTCATCTTGATTCATAAATAAGAGGAATTTTAAAGCACTGTTATATTTTGGGTGAAGAAGAAGCATGGCGGATTTTCTGGAAGTTTTGTTTCCTGTTTCTCTGACACCTCTGATTTACAGTGTGCCTTAGTTTCCAATATCTACAGCTTCCTCATCACTAATAGCTATTTTGCTTACAGCTGTGCTAGGCCTTTGCTTGGTACTTTGTTTCACACTTGTCTGTATGAAAGTTGGATGTATATCCTTGAAAGATTTTTTTTTAACTAGAGTCATAACGATTCAGGAAAAATTAATGAAAGAATCCTATTTTTCTTTAAATGAAGATTATAAAGAACTGGATAATAATGTTTGGGGCTTTGAGGATCATATAGCTGCTATTAAAACTACTAAACTCTGCCATTCCACCAGGAATGCAGACAGACAAAATAGAAATGAATGGCGTGATGGTGTTCCAGTAGGAGGACCAGGTTTGGTTCATGAGCCATAGGTTGTTGATCAGTTATGGTTATAGGTTAATAACTTTGACATAGGTATTTTCATTTATTTAAATCATGTTCTATACTGTGAAATATGTTTTTATAATCCATACTTCACTCTTTTAATAAAAACTTTTTCAATGCATAACTTGATAATAAAATTGTGATTTTTCTCTTTGAGTCAATGAATCTCATGTGACATGTAGAACACCTTTTGAATCTGAAAGTTGTAAGTTACAACTGCACCCCTGGTGGCAGACAATATCCTTATAGAGACAGAACACTCAAGAGGAAGTCATTCATCCCTGCGCTACTGACCCTCACAAGTCCAAGCAGTAAAGCCGTGAGGTATTTTGAAAGACACCTGCAAGCTGAGCTTCTGTTCCTGTTAGGGATTCTTTTGTGTCCGTTATCCTAGTAATTGGTTTGGAACATCTCAGGAAGGTCATGCTAACAGTGAAAAAGGTCCCTACTGTTCTTCATTTTTGTTTATTTGTTATATTTCTTCCTGTTTCCTAGGAGATCAATTGCCCCATGGATATCTTCATTCAAATTTAGTATTCAGATATAATTTGGATATATATTATTAAAAATAACAGTGGTGAAAATTATTGAATATTGGCAACTTCATACAGTTAATTTACAAAAATAATTATCAGTGTTGGATTTAAGTTGCATGTGTTATAATTTCTCTGATGCTGAAAACATCCTCATTTGTATTATTGATATAAAGTAGAAATTCTCTCTTCACTTTGCCCAAAGCAGAGTTAAGGAAAATAAAATAAGAGGGAAAAAAAAAAGAAGTTTTAGAGGATGTGGTATAGATGTGATGAGATACTTATCCTGAGCTCTCAATACCTGAAAAGACTTAAGGACAAGGATAGTTAGCCATGCAGAAGCTATAGCAACATGCCCTTAGACAACAACTGCATCCAGCTCAAGTCTCTTTTGACCCTTTTACATTCATATTTTCTGGTAGAATGATGACTACTCATTTTGTAAGTGCTACTGCTAATTGAAACCACGTCATGGTCAGATCAAAAATAAGCCAGTTGGGCATCCCTGCTGAAAATGTACCCAGCAGGACAATTTCTTTGTTCGCCTTAAAAATTCAAGAAAGGCATTGCCTCCAGATTCCTAGTCATTAATGTATGCACCATACCCTCTATCTCACTCCTTCTTTCTCCTTTCACCCTTCACTATAATTTTCTTGTGGAAAAATAAAAGAAAGCCAATTCTCTCGTAAACTGCATAATTGGCTTTAATATACAGACTTGCCATTTTTAGGCATGTACATTTTCTTCATTAATGGGAGTAACAAGGCAGCGTTTAGAGATCACCTGTGGATAGGCTTGTTAATTAACAGAGTTAGAGCCCTATTTTATTCCATTTAAACCAGAGTAATTGAAATCAGGGTAATCACCACTGCAGTATTCAGTGCTTTCATCCCTTTTCAAGGTTATTTTAGCAATTATATTCTTGGCTGAGCATATTAGTAAACGGTGAGATTATGTGCTGTACCAACTGACTTTTCTCAATCCTGTGATCTATAGCGTATCTTTTTCATGATTACATTAGTTGAAAAAGCTTGAAATAGCCCATGCCATTCTTTAGTCTCTCAAATAAATGATTAAATCTAGTTGAATCTATTAGTTTTCCAGGAAAAATAAATCAGAAAATTAGGCTACACTTAATCCCAAGATAGATCATATGTCACTTTGTTAAGGACTAAAAGAAAACATATATGCTATCCAATTCAATATTAGTTGGATGTTAGGACATCTTCTGAGGTTCCTGAATAACCAAGTTTTCGATTTTTTTATATCTGAAAATTAGCAGAAACATCATCAGTTTTATCAGAAGAAGGAACTAAACCACTTCAATCTACAGCAAAATAACAAAAAAGAAAGCCACCTGAAATTATGTTTTAGAACAGAGTTAGGTTCTTATATTCTATACTTTTCACTACTGCTAGGAAAAAAAAAAGATCATTCCTATTGCTGTTTTGCATCATCCTAGGAAATTCAAACTATTATGAGGATTCTGTACTGCTGACTTAGTAATAAATAAGTTCTATTATCCAAAGTGACATTGCTTAGTAGCCCAGAACTTTCCCTGCACTTATCCATTTTCCTGGGTAAAATAAAGGCCACCATAATATTTCCTTGTAATAGATTAATATTAGAAGCTTGTAATGTGCATATAGTAGTTTATCTTCACAACTTAATCCCTTCCCATTCATGCTTGGCAAAATTCAAAAAAATAATATTCACTAATGTTTTCTATTTGCATATCTGTATAGACCTCTTCCGGAGAAGGCAATGGCACCCCACTCCAGTACTCTTGCCTGGAAAATCCCATGGATGGAGGAGCCTGGTGGGCTGCAGTCCATGGGGTCACTAAGAGTCAGGCACGATTGAGTGACTTCACTTTCACTTTTCACTTTCATGCATTGGAGAAGGAAATGGCAACCCACTCCAGTGTTTTTGCCTGGAGAATCCCAGGGACAGTGGGGCCTGGTGGGCTGCCGTCTATGGGGTTGCACAGAGTCAGACACGACTGAAGCGACTTAGCAGCAGCAGCAGCAGCAAAGACCTCTTCTCTGAAGACTGGTGACACTAGCAGTATATTTATATAGTGAATAATTTTGCCACTTGAACATGTTCACAGTCTCACAGTTTCATCATAAAACTGGTATATGTGTTGTGCTGCCAAGTATGTTTAAGGGATGAAAGAATGTTGTGTACTTAGCTCTTTAAGATGGCAATGTGAATATATGCATATTCTATTCAGTGTTGTTGTTTGAATTGTCTTTTTATGACAAGCATATAAAAGCTACTAGAAATATAATTATCTTCAGATGTTCATATATCCTGGCCAAAGGTATTTGAAGAAAATGCTGACATTTACATACATATTGAAACATTTTCCAATAGTTTAGCAAAACTTATAATTTCTATGTGCATTTTCTATCTATATTTAAGTAAATTTTCCTTTGGGGAATTCCTCAATGCTCTACTTTCTAATTAAAATTGTCTTTATCAACAGTTAAGAGCATTTTGAATCAGCTCAAGTCTATGAATTGCTGACATTAATACATTAATGAGAGACAGACAGAGAGAGCAGAGAGAGAAACCCTCAGTACTAAAGATAATTTAAATTCACCGTGTTTCTCAGTATAAATAAATTAAAATCAACCATCAGAAATGAGACATCCTTGGTATCTTCTGTGCAATTCTACACAGAAATGCTCAGCAATAAGCTACTTCAGCAATTCTAGCTCATCCTGCCTTGCAAATTTACCCAAACACATTTCTGTTTCATAGTCTATCCTGATTTGGTAATATGCAATTAGAGAAAATGACCATTTTAATATAGAACAATTTTCTTGTAAATTATACAGTAAAAAATATTTGAAACATATTAAAATCAAATGGATTTAGAATGATTATAGTTATGAATTACTGTAATTTGGTCTTACACAGCTAATTCCAAAGACTGCACAGCCGTTTAGCAATTTCCATTCTGTAAATTTCTCATAATGGGATTTAAGGAAAAAAAGGGGAATCATCATCTTTTCCTCAAGTCTCCTCCTTCTTCTTTTATATCCTATTTCAATAAATGAGCCACCGCCCTTCCAGTCACCCTGGTCAGGGAGACCCAGGAATCACCCCAAACGTTTTATTCATTACTTCAACAGTATGGCCATGGAATCCTAGCCTTTGTAGATGTCTAGGTGACTCAGTGCAGGGCCACCCATTTCCTCTGCCATCTGATCTTAATTGAGAGCCTTACTACTCAACCATCTCTGAGCTTTCTCGGCTAGGCATGCAGCCCACTAAGCACTCATCCTTAAATTCTTGCTCAGCACAGCTGCCACCGTGATCTTTCTAGAATGAAAATCCATCAGTGTCACAGTTATACTTAAAATCCTTTACTGCATAAAATAAAAATGTCATTTGGGGTAAATACAAGTTCCTTGGCTGGATAGACAAGCTCCTTTATGCAAACACAGTCCCTGGCCAACTCCAGCCTCAACTCACAGCACGGGGTCAGTTACATCCTCTTCTCCAGCCACACCCAAATCCATGCCACTCTAAACCGATCAGATTCTCAAAGTAGTCTGCTCTTACACATGCCTTTCCTCTGCTTGTGAAGAAGAAAGAGCAAGGAATGTTCTTCACGGCTTTTTTCCCCCTGGTCTGCTCTTTCTTGTCCTTCAGATTCAGGTCTACTGCAACCTCTTCCTCAAAGCCTTCTGTTACAGAAAAAGTAGTCTATCACATGTTAGAATGGTAAGGTTTTGTTCAAAACTACTGCAAGAGATGTATTGCAGTAAGAGAGAGAGATTAGGCTCAACTCTGACTACAAGGGCAAATGGAGATTTATAGTTAATGAGCAGGATGAGGGGGTCAGTGGATAGATAATTACTAATACTAGGGGACATCAAGGGTCGGGGGACTTTTGCTGATTCTTGCTAAAGAATAGTCAAGGACTTAGGCATCAAAGAGGGGAGATGAGGAATTTGATTAGGTATCAAGTGTAAGCTTTTAGCAAGATTCTTTGCTAAGACTGGACTGGGCAGACCAACAACCACATGGAACCAAGGTCAGGGTTAATGGAGAAGAGATCTCAGAGGAACTGAAATAAAGGGAGTGTCTTTGTCCTTCCCTAAGTCCAAAGGAGGTTTAGATCTCCATTCCCTGCCTGCCTCCCCACCTGCAATTTTCAAGGCTCCTACAGCACAGTCAGCATCTACGTAAGCCACTTGTCTCTTTGTATTGAATTAGGAATGTTTGCCTTTCCCTGGATCTAATGTGAGGTTTCTCTGAAACGAAGAACTCATTCTCATCTCTAGTCACTCCAGTGCATCACCTGTCACCTAGATGTTCAATAGTGCTTGCTAACTAAGAGCTGTGAAATAAAGGAAAATTTTAAGTTATCACCTAACTCCGTATCTTCTCTTTTCTTTCTCCCTTTTCCTCCAGAGACCAGTTTGCTCTTGGTAAAGTATTTTGATACTCAGCACAGGTTCTTTGGTAGTTCAGTTCAGATCAGTTCAGTCGCCCTGTCGTGTTTGACTCTTTGTGACCCTATGAACCACAGCACGCCAGGCCTCCCTGTCCACCACCAACTCCTGGAGTTTACACAAACTCATGTCCACTGAGTCAGTGATGCCATCCAACCATCTTATCCTTTGTCATCCCCTTATCCTCCTGCCTTCAATCTTTCCAAACATCAAGGTCTTTTCCAATGAGTACACTCTTCGCATCAGGTGGCCAAAATATTGGAGTTTCACCTTCAACATCAGTCCTTCCAATGAACACCAAGGACTGATTTCCTTTGGGATGGACTGGTTGGATCTCCTTGCAGTCCAAGGGACTCTCAAGAGTCTTCTCCAACACC
>NW_011494640.1:9395963-9402398 GCF_000754665.1 Bison bison bison
CTACATGGACCTTTGTTGAAAAAGTAATGTCTCTGCTTTTTAATATGCTGTCTAGGTTGGTCATAACTTTTCTTCCAAGGAGTGTCTTTTAATTTAATGGCTGCAATCACCATCTGCAGTGATTTTGGAGCCGCCCCAAATAAAGTCAGCCACTGTTTCCACTGTTTCCCCATCTATTTGCCATGAAGTGATGGGATCAAATGCCATGATCTTAGTTTTCTGAATGTTGAACTTTAAGCCAACTTTTGAACTCTCCTCTTTCACTTTCATCAAGAGGCTCTTTAGTTCTTCACTCTCTGCCATAAGGGTGGTGTCATCTGCATATCTGAGGTTATTGGTATTTCTTCTTGCAATCTTGATTCCAGCTTGTGCTTCTTCCAGCCCAGCGTTTCTCATGATGTACTCTGCATATAATTTAAATAAGCAGGGCGACAATATACAGCCTTGACATACTCCTTTTCCTGTTTGGAACCAGTCTGTTGTTCCATGTCCATTTCTAACTGTTGCTTCCTGATCTGCATACAGGTTTCTCAAGAAGCAGGTCAGGTGGTGTGGTAGTTATATCTCTTTCAAAATTTTCCACAGTTTATTGTGATCCTCACAGTCAAAGGCTTTGGCGTAGTAAATAAAGCAGAAATAGATGTTTTTCTGGAACCCTCTTGCTTTTTCGATGATCCAGCAGATGTTGGCAATTTGATCTCTGGTTCCTCTGCCTTTTCTAAAACCAGTTTGAACATCTGGAAGTTCACAGTTCATGTATTGCTGAAGCCTGGCTTGGACATGAGACTCACTAACTGTATTTAATATTATTCGTTTTATTATTCTCTTTATATTCCTAGACGTTGTTTCATAGAGAGCTCTAGACAGGTCAAATCTTATTACAGCATATTCCACTAAGATGAAATCTCTGGGGATATCCCTGGTTGTAAAGTTGTTAAGACTCTGCCCTTCCAATGCATGGGGCACAGGTTCAATCCCTGGTTGGAAAATAAGATCCCACATGTTGTTTGATGTGGCCAAAAAATAAATAACTTTTCTTTAAAAAATGAAATTTCTGAATCTCATATATATATTTAAGACCCTTTAAATGGCCTGTTTACTGTAATAGTTAATATAATTGTGACAATATAGTCTCAGTTTCTTAGAGATCTGTAGGAGTGAATAATGAATTACATCCTGAATAATACATCTAGAACAGTTTCTTTGTTCTTTACTTTTCTTATGACTTGATAGCTCTATTAAAAATTAAGCACATCTTAAGGCAAAGTCTGTGACAAAACATTATTCTACATAAACTAAGCAATTATTCTATAACAATAATCATTTCTTCCTGTGTGTGAAAATGAGTAAAGCATCCACATTTTATTAATCATTTAATCTTCAAGTGTGTGTGTTAAATCATTTACACTTTTCCTTGAAAAATATATCTCAGGTTTGAAGGAGTGGTAAATATAATTTACATATTCTAAACTCGTAGTGTATTTCTTTGGAAAAATGATAACAATTATTGTGGTTGGCAGAGTTATCATAATCACACAAGTAATATGTGCTCATTATACAAATAATTTTAAATGAACATAAAGTCATTCATAATCTCATCAATCAGAAATACTTCCTATAGATGGATAATAAATTGTTATAAAATCACAATTATTAATTTCAGTATTTTATGAGAAAATAATTATTTTACATTTCATTTATAAGCACTGTAAATAATCTTTGAAGAAAAGAATTATCTTTATTTAGTAAAATACCCTTATAGACCACTTTGAATAAAAAAAGGGAGGCTCAGAAGGCATGATATCAAGAAAACAGACAAAGAAACTAAGCAGCTCTGTTTAAATAATAACAGGAAGATGAATATGGTCAAGTCCAGTAATAAGAGAAACTGGAAGCGAGAAGCCATGAAGCTATTAGATTCTAGAAATCAACGGAAAATTCAGGGAGCATACTCCTCTTCCCAGGGTGTAAACAAAGTTACTTAAGCCAAATTTATTTAAATATTCCAGGCCAGGGTAAATTCACTTGATGGAGAAATTTAGCATGAGATTCAAGAGAGTGGGTCTAGAGTAAGTCTACCTAGAAGCCAGCAGAGGTATCAGCACTTTCTCTGTGTGTCTGTATGTGTGAGGGTGTATTTCCACTAAGCAGCTCCCATCAGCACTATAGGCCTGTTTAGGAAATAAAACCAGAGGAGCTGAATGTTGTTTCCACTGGTGATGGAAGAATCCCAAAGCCAAATAGGAAACAATATGACAACCAGATGAAGCTATCACCAACTTAGGCTAAAAGAACAAAGGGAGGAGAAAGAATTTGCAGGGCTCAAGGGTGAGAGTCTGTGTCAGAAGCTAGAATCAAGCCAAGGAAAAATGGGATTATGTTGGGCCTCTCTGATGGAAACTGGAGCCATCAAGAAAGTAGAACAGCTGTCAGAAACCCCGTCCCATGAGAACATCAGAAACTGCCTGGAAAAGACAGTTTGTTCATACACATCTATATACAGATGAAAGAGGAAGAAAATAATTCAGGAAATGTGAGTCAAGAATTTGAAAACAAAGAGACTCAAACCTGCTAATATATATATATATATACGCATGTATATTGTCAAATATGCATGTATATGCATAGGTATGTACATACATATATATAAATACATATCACACAAGCGAATGAAACCATCATGCACACGTTTTGTAATCTGATTTAACACTAAATATGACATGGATATTTTCTCATGGTACTAAGCATAAATATTAATCCATATATCTAGTTTCATGGCTACTTCGTAGTCTGTTACTTAGCTACAAAATTTATTTATTTGGTGCCATATTGCCCTTTCACGTTTGTTTCAAGTTGTCTATTTTATATTTCTATTGAGAAAAGTAGAAATGCTTTTAAAAACCTCAGTGCTTGGGTGTTGGAAATTGTGTGTAATATGCTTGCGAATGTGGCTTTTTTATTGAAACCTTATTGCTGTATTGCTTTCTTTCATCAAAACCTCTTAAAAAGCAGATTGTGTAATGTGTGTCAATAGCTTCAAAATAAATAATTAGCATCAGAGTTGGGATTTCATCACTTAGCATCTTTCATAGGCATCCAGAACCCTGTTTCCTTTGAAGCTTCTTTTTTTTTTTTTTGCTGAAAATGATATATGCCATCTTGCTAAATCAAGACTAGTTAGTAATCAGAGCATGGCTAAGGTCACTTGAAGGTTTCTTTGATGTAGGCATTCCTCAATTCAGAGGTAAAATAATCCTGACCTTCCTAAGTGTGCTTTACCTTACTGACAAGTAGAGGAAGCTGCATAATTGACTTATTTAAGTTTGCAGAATTGTTAGCACAAATAGGAAATTTAGACACTAAATAATGTGAACTGTAAACCAAATGCAAGTGGAGCATATTGAAGTGTGATAAATGTCATTGCACAATAGTTTAAACTGTTTCTCTTTTTTAATTTGTATTTTTTACTTTATTTTTTAATTGGTAGATAATTGCTTTACAATAGTGAGGTAGTTTCTGCCTTACAACAATGCAAACCAGCTATAATGTGAACCAACCACATTATATATTTGTGTATATATATCTCCCCTCTGTCTTGAGCCACCTTCTCACCTCCTATCCTACCCCTCAACCTCTTCACAAAGCGCCAGGCTGGGCTCCTGGGTTATACAGCAGCTTCTTGGTGGCTATCTGTTTTTCACATGACTGTCTATATATGTCAATGCTACTTCCTCAATTCATCCTCTTCTCTCCTCTCTTGCTTATGATGATCCAAGACAAAGCTGTGGTAATATATACACCAAAATTTTAACATTTATTAACTTAGGAGCTGGGAATAATGGAAAGGAACTAATATGATTAGGTTTTCTTTTTTGGGGTATATTTCATTTACTTAAAAATACTCAAATGTCTAGAAAATTAAAAAAAAATCAAATATAGAAAGTTTGAAATAAGTGAAACAGCTCAGTTAAAAATATAATGTACAGAGTTATGAGGAAAAACTCACTTTCTTGGTGGCTGAGACAATACAGAATCTGCTTGAAACATGGGAGACCCAGATTCGATACCTGGGTCAGAAAAATCCCTTGGAGAAGGAACTGGCAACTCAGTCCAGTGTTCTTGCCTGGAGAATTCCATGGAGAGAGGAGCCTGGCGCGCTATAGTCCATGTGGTCACAAACAGTCGAACACAACTGAGTGACTAACACACACACACCCAAGAGGAAAACTTATGTGAAGAAATATTATATGAGTTTTCATAAATGATGAATATTTATTGATATTTTAGTTTAGTTGGCTTTACTGAAAACTTTTTGAAGATCTTTTGGAAAATGGGTACCAACCAAAAACACAGGTATGCAGAAACCTCTCTCAGAATATGCTTTAGAAACAAGCTACATTTTTATAGAAATATATATCTTTGTCTCAGATATTTGTTACTTAGAAATACACATTTTTTTCAAATATCCATGAGTATTACCAAAATTGGCCTAAGTCTTGGGCTACAAAGACAATCTCAAGCAATTCTCTAAATTACACATTTAACATGGCACATTATCCAGAAAGCTAAAAATACACTTTTATATAACCTTTGGTTTAAAGCAAAAGTCAAAACCAAAATTAGAGATTATTTATAAATAAATGACAATTAAAATGTAATACTATGAAACCAGTGGAAAGTAAAAAAGATGGTACAAAGTGGAACATTTATAGCTCTAATATACTTGCTTAAAAACAAAAAAATAATAGAAAGTGGTGAAGGCAAAGAATAAACAACTAAGTAAACTTCAAGTTGGTAGAAGAAAAGAATTAGTGAAGCTTTTATCTTCACTAATAAGCAGAAATTAATCAATACAAACACGAGTATGTGAAAGTCACTCAGTCATGTCCGACTCCTTCCAGCCCCATGGACTATACAGTCCATGGAATTCTCCAGGCAAGAATACTGGAGTGGGTAGCCTTTCCATTCTCCAGGGGATCTTTCCACCCCAGGGATCAAACTCAAGACTCCCGCATTGCAGGTGGATTCTTTATCAGCTGAGCTATGAGGGAAGCCCTAAAATATGAGCATAAGACCTTATTAATAAATCTTTATGGGATTAACAGGTAAACTACCTACATAAAATAGATAAGCAACAAGGACTTACTGCATAGCACAGGAAACTATATTCAATATCATACAACCACAGTAGAAAATAATCTGAAATATATATAATAATCACTTTATACCTGAAACTAACACAATAGTGTAAATGAAGTACACTTAGATAAATTTTTAAAAATTTATTAATGAATGCAAAAGTAGTTCTTTAAAACCTTCAGTGAATAGGAAAATCTTGGAAAAACCTGATCAAACAATAAAAGAAAAAAGAAAGAAACAATATTATTGATGAGAAAGAAGTCTTAGCTAAAGCTATTAATACGGTACACAAAAGTTATATGAAATCAATTCTACACATTTATATAGATCTATTTAGACATCTGAGGTTAAGTTGATACTTCTAAGAAAATACAAATTATCAAACATGACTCAAGAAGACATTTGAAAGAAAAGAATAATTAAAAAGCTAGTTTAAATCAAGCTTTATCAAAGAAGCACCAGACACCACTAACGAGAATTAAAGAAAAAACATACTAAAAACAGAGAAATTTTTAGAAATGTTTGAAAGAGGAGAGAGGATAGAAAGAATGGTGGCTGTCGAGCAAGAAGAGATTTCCGGAATGAGTGCTGTGTGTGTTTTATTGAAAAATGTGTGCATGTTTTAAGCTAATGAGAAGGCTGCTGTGAAAGGGAAATGTGCATGTGAACTGCTGTGATAATTAGTAGTGTGCATGTGTGCATGCTCAGTCACTCAGTCATGGGAGCCCACCAGGCTCCTCTGTCCACGAAATTTTCCAAGCAAGAATACTGGAGTAGTTGACATTTCCTTCTCCAGAGGTTCTTTCCATTCCAGGGATCCAACCCAAATCTCCTGTGTCTCCTGCAAAGGTAGACAGATTCTTTACCAGTAGTCACCTGGGAAGCCCAATTAGTAGTATCAGTTCAGTTCAGTCACTCAGTCCTCTCCGACTCTTTGCAACCCCATGAATCACAGCTTGCCAGGCCTCCCTGTCCATGACCAACTCCCAGAGTTCACCCAAACTCATGTGCACCGAGTCGGTGATGCCATCCAGCCATCTCATCCTCTGTTGTCCCCTTCTCCTCCTGTCCTCAATCTCTCCCAGCATCAGGGTCTTTTCCAATGAGTCAACTCTTCACATGAGGTGGCCAAAGTATTGGAGTTTCAGTCTCAGCATCAATCCTTCCAATGAATACCCAGGACTAGTCTCCTTTAGGATGGACTGGTTGGATCTCCTTGCAGTCCAAGAGACTTGCAAGAGTCTTCTCCAGCACCACAGTTCAAAAGCATCAGTTCTTCGGCACTCAGCTATCTTC
>NW_011494640.1:9402958-9403526 GCF_000754665.1 Bison bison bison
ACATTCCAGGATGTCTGGCTCTGGGTGAGTGATCACACCATCATGATTATCTTGGTCATGAAGATTTTTTTGTACAGTTCTTCTGTGTATTCTTGCCACCTCTTCTCAATATCTTCTGCTTCTGTTAGGTCCCTACCATTTCTGTCCTTTATCAAGCCCATCTTTGCATCTTTGCATGAAATTTTCCCTTAGCATCTCTAATTTTCTTGAAGAGTTCACTAGTCTTTCCCATTCTGTTTTTTTCCTCTATTTCTTTGCATTGATCGCTGAGGAAGGCTTTCTTATCTCTCCTTGCTATTCCTTGGAACTCTGCATTCAAATGGGAATATCTTTCTTTTTCTCCTTTGCTCTTTGCTTCTCTTCTTTTCACAGCTATTTATAAGACCTCCTCAGACAGCCATTTTGCTTCTTTACATTTCTTTTCCACGGGGATGGTCTTGATCCCTGTCTCCTGTACAATGTCACAAACCTCCATCCATAGTTCATCAGGTACTCTGTCTATCAGATCAAGTCCCTTAAATCTATTTCTCACTTCCACTGTATAATCATAAGGGATTTGATTTAGGTC
>NW_011494640.1:9403626-9404080 GCF_000754665.1 Bison bison bison
GTTGGTCATAACTTTTCTTCCAAGGAGTAAGCGTCTTTTAATTTCATGGCTGCAATCACCATTTGCAGTGATTTTGGAGCCCCCAAAATTGAAGTGTTTCAGTGTTTCAACTGTTTCCCTACTATTTGCCATGAAGTGATGGGACCAGATGCCGTGTCTAGTTTTCTGAATGTTGAGCCTTAAGCCAACTTTTTCACTCTCCTCTTTCACTTTCATCAAGAGGCTTTTTAGTTCCTCTTCACTTTCTGCCAGAAGGGTGGTGTCATCTGAATATCTGAGGTTATTTATATTTCTCCCAGCAATCTTGATTCCAGCTTGTGCTTCTTCCAGCCCAGTGTTTCTCATGATGTACTCTGCATAGAAGTTAAATAAACAGGGTGACAACATACAGCCTTGAAGAACTCCTTTTCCTATTTGGAACCAGTCTGTTGTTCCATGTCCAGTTCTAACTGTT
>NW_011494640.1:9404180-9412864 GCF_000754665.1 Bison bison bison
TTCTTTACATTTCTTTTCCACGGGGATGGTCTTGATCCCTGTCTCCTGTACAATGTCACAAACCTCCATCCATAGTTCATCAGGTACTCTGTCTATCAGATCAAGTCCCTTAAATCTATTTCTCACTTCCACTGTATAATCATAAGGGATTTGATTTAGGTCATACCTGAATGGTCTAGTGGTTTTCCGTACTTTCTTATAATGTGTCTGAAAAGGTGAGGATAAAGACCCAAAGCATGGCTCTTGGATTGGCTTCAAGTGGGAGGCAGTTCTATTCTTCATCGTAATAACAGGGAAGAAAGAAAAGATTCATACAAATTGTAGGTAGATTTGTATGCGTTTTCATGGGAAGATGAGAACATTTCCTCTGAATGCTTCCATTTTCTCTATGGGGAGAAAGCAAGAGGAGATGGGGGCATTGGAGATCTGACAGCAACAGAAATGATTCAAAAACGTCACTGCAGAGTATTGGAGACTGAGTGCAAGGGAAAATTAAATTGTTATCTAGGGATTATGGAGGTCCTATTTGCATTTGTAATCATAAACTAAACAAGTATTTTGAGACATTCTCCACCAGAATTCAGCAGTTTTGGTTGGGAAGAAGGGAATGGCAATCCACTGCAATATCTTTGCTTGGAGAATCCCCAGGGACAGAAGATTCTGGTGGGCTACAGTCCATAGGGTCACAAAGAGTCCGACATGACTGAGCAACTAAGCACACACAAGTAAAAATGTAGTTACAATTCATCCAGAGTGGTGACCATATCCTACGAATAACAAGAAATGCAACAAGGGAGTTTAGAATGCTGTCAAGTGGCAAACCAAAATTCTGGAATCATTCATGAACCCTGAGTTGGATGAGGAGCAAAGCATAGAAAGAAAAAGATTGAGGGATTGGAAGAACGGGACGTTCCAGTGAAGTCAAAGCACAGGGTTGTAGTGGCTTTGTTGATTGAATTAGCACATTCCCTCCTTGCAGGCAAATCTGCACTGAAATTCAACTTTAATAGAAGATTGCTGTGTAAGCAGACAGTCAGGATCACAGGAGATAACTGAATGACTCAGAAAGAATAATCTTCCCAAAAGTGTAGTGAACAGAGTTTTAGCACCAGGTCACCATTTCCTTAGGTAGTATCTGAATGGGCTTTGCTGATTTCTGCCTTTGGTAGTTTCTTTTTCTTATGTACCAGGTTACTTTCTCCCTAAGTCTGTTCCTCATAATAATAATTGTCTTAGATGCTCTGCAGAAAAGGATTTTTGTGAAATAATTGTGGGGAAAAAAGTACACACTGTATCCTTTTCTGAGAGTACATTTCTGAGTTTTTCTTCAAGCATAATGTAGCAGTGACTGTGTGGTGGATCAAAGGCAAGAGTTTGCCCTTTAAGTGAAGTCGCTCAGTTGTGTCCGCCTCTTTGCAACCTTGTGGACTGTAGCCCACCAGGCTCCTCCGTCCATGGGATTCTCCAGGCAAGAATACTTGAGAGGATTGCCATTTCCCTCTCTAGGGGATCTTCTAGACCCAGGGATCGAACCCAGGTCTCCCGAATTGCAGGCAGATGCTTTAACCTCTGAGCCACCAGGGCAGACCCCAATGCTATTGATTGGCTTTAACAAGATGGTGGTAAAACACCAACAAAATTTGCCAATTTATTTTTGATGACTTACTCATTTGACAAAATTATTTTTGAACTGATTTTTCATCATATTGGTCTGCTTCTGATAGAAGTGTGAGGCAGGTCTATGATTCTGATAAAATAAATCTGCTAAATCTGAGGAATTAATCTGTTTCCAGACATAACTCTTCCCACAGTGTTAGCCAAAATTTTAGAAGTCTACTCTAAGTCATATTGTCACATCGAGCTTTGTAAGTCTGTCCTGCACTTTAGACTTATATGGATAGTTGTCTGATCTACTCAGTAAGCTGGTCCTCAGCTCTAAGGGACTCCTGCCATAGCTCAGGACTCTGATATGGAGAAAGGGCAAAGGGTCAGCATCACAAATCTCAGTAGAACTATATTATCATATAATCTTACCCATAACTGATTGTTCCATCACACATTTGCACGCAACTTCTTCAATTACTTCCACAGATGGCTAATGGTCTATTATATCAAATGGCAAAAGATATGTTCATCAATTTGAAAGTCTCTGAGAAGGAGTATTTCACTTATGAACTAAAAAGGAAGAAAATATAGAATTTTAATAGTAGACTTGGATTTCATTTTATTTTGTTTCCAAGAAAGCAATTTTCTTTTGAAAAACACCTTACCAGTATTACTACATGCATTCTTTTCAGACTTATAGACTGTGCCACATTTGCTAAAATTCTTATTCTAAAATTGAATGGTATCCAAATTTTTACAGGCATTTTAACATTCACTTATCCATTCTTAGATAAGGGGAAAGATATTAAAAATGTATCCATAATTTTTACTAATATATATATTTGTCAAAATTAAAATAAAAGAAAGAAAACAACAGTTACACTTTCAATAATTTCATCCTAAGTAAAATTAACGGACAAATAAAATGCAATGTAACAAATAATGTAAAAACTAATATATATGTGTGTGCATTTATATCCTAGATTTCAAATGCAACTATTCTGGTTAGAACTGAAACTTTAATTAAAATTTCACATTTTTACAAAAAATTCATGTTTAATGTACACAGGCATCTCTCTCTTTATATATGTATGTATATGTGTGTATGTATATCTTGTATGTGTGTATATATAGTATATATATGTATATCTGTATGTATATATATATAGTATATGTATATATGCGTGTATATCTTCAGTTCAGTCACTCAGTCATGTCCGACTCTTTGCGACCCCATGAACCGCAGCACAACAGGCTCCTTGTCCAACACCAAGTCCCGGAGCCTACCCAAACTCATGTCCATTGAGTCAGTGATGCCATCCAACCGTCTCATCCTCTGTCGTCCCATTCTCCTCCTGCCCTCAATCTTTCCTAGCATCAGGGTCTTTTCAAATGAGTCAGCTCTTTGCATCAGGTGGCCAAAGTAGTGGAGTTTCAGCTTCAACATCAGTCCTTCCAATGAACAGCCAGGACTGGTCTCTTTTAGGATGGACTGGTTGGATCTCTTTGCAGTCCACGGGACTCTCAAGAGTTCTCCAACACCACAGTTCAAAAGCATCAGTTCTTTGGTGCTCAGCTTTCTTTATAGTCCAACTCTCACATCCATACATGACCACTGGAAAAACCATAGCCTTGACTAGACAGACCTTAGTTGGCAAAGTAATGTCTCTGCTTTTGAATATGCTGTCTACATTGATCATAACTTTCCTTCCAAGGAGTAAGTGTCTTTTAATTTCATGGCTGCAATCACCATCTTCAGTGATTTTAGAGCCCCCCAAAATAAAATCTGACACTGTTTCCACTGTTTCCCCATCTATTTCCCATGAAGTGATGGGACCAGATGCCATGATCTTAGTTTTCTGAATGTTGAGCTTTAAGCCAACTTTTTCACTCTCCTCTTTCACTTTCATCAAGAGGCTTTTTAGTTCCTCTTCACTTTCTGCCATAAGGCTAGTGTCATCTGCGTATCTGAGGTTATTGATATTTCTACTGGCAATCTTGATTCCAGCTTGTGCTTCCTCCAGCTCAGCATTTCTCATGATGTACTCTGCATATAAGTTAAATAAACAGGGTGACAATATACAGCCTTGACATATTCCTTTTCCTATTTGAAACCAGTCTGTTGTTCCATGTCCAGTTCTAACTGTTGCTTCCTGACCTGCATATAGATTTCTCAAGAGGCAGGTCAGATGGTCTGGTATTTCCACCTCTTTCAGAATTTTCCACATTTTATTGTGATCCACACAGTCCAAGGCTTTGACATAGTCAATAAAACAGAAATAGATGTTTTTCTGGAACTCTCTTGCCTTTTCAATGATCCAGCGGATGTTGGCAATTTGATCTCTGGTTCCTCTGCCTTTTCTAAAACCAGCTTGAACATCTGGATGTTCAGGGTTCACATATTGCTGAAGCCTGGCTTGCAGAATTTTGAGCATTACTTTACTAGTATGTGAGGTGAGTGCAATTGTGCAGTAGTTTGAGCATTCTTTGGCATTGCCTTTCTTTGGGATTGGAATGAACATTGACCTTTTCCAGTCCTGTGGCCACTGCTGAGTTTTCCAAATTTGCTGGCATATTGAGTGCAGCACTTTCACAGCATCATCTTCCAGGATTTGAAATAGCTCAACTGGAATTCCATCACCTCCACTAGCTTTGTTTGTCGTGATTCTTCCTAAGGCCCACTTGACTTCACATTCCAGGATGTCTGGCTCTAGGTGAGTGATCACACCATCGTGATTATCTTGGTCTTGAAAATCTTTTTTGTACAGTTCTTCCGTGTATTCTTGCCACCTCTTCTTAATATCTTCTGCTTCTGTTAGGTCCCTACCATTTCTGTCCTTTATCTAGCCCATCTTTGCATGAAATGTTCCCTTGGTATCTCTAATTTTGGAGAAGGCAATGGCACCCCACTCCAGTACTCTTGCCTGGAAAATCCCATGGGCAGAGGAGCCTGGTAGGCTGCAGTCCGTGGGGTCGCTAAGAGTCAGACATGACCGAGCGATTTCACTTTCACTTCCATGCATTGGAAAAGGAAATGGCAAACCACTCCAGTGTTCTTGCCTGGAGAATCCCAGGGACGGGGGAGCCTGGTGGGCTGCAGTCTATGGGGTCACACAGAGTCGGACACAACTGAAGCAACTTAGCAGCAGCAGCAGCATCTCTAATTTTCTTGAAGAGATCTCTAGTCTTTCCCATTCTGTTGTTTTCCTCTATTTCTTTGCATTGATCGCTGAGGAAGGATTTCTTATCTCTCTTTGCTATTCTTTGGAACTCTGCATTCAGATGCTTATGTTTCCTTTTCTCCTCTGCTTCTCACTTCTCTTCTTTTCACAGCTATTTGTAAGGCCTCCTCAGACAGCCATTTTTCTTTTTGCATTTCTTTTCCATGGGTATGGTCTTGATCCCTGTCTCCTGTACAATGTCAGGAACCCCCATCCATAGTTCATCAGGTACTCTCTCTATCAGATCTAGTCCCTTAAATCTATTTCTCACTTCGAGTGTATAATCATAAGGGATTTGATTTAGGTCATACCTCTAGGGTCTAGTAGTTTTCCCTACTTTCTTCAATTTAAGTCTGAATTTGGCAATAAGGAGTTCATGATCTGAGCCACAGTCAGCTCCCATTATTCAGTCATAAAAAGCAGTGAAACATGGATCCATGCTACAACATGTGTGAATGCTGAAAATATTATGCTATTTACAAAACCAAGACACATAGGCTATATTTTATATGATTCTATTTATATGAAATGTTCAGAGCAGGCAAATCCCTACAAACAGAAAGTCGTTTTCAGGGATGTTGTTGTTGTTATTTAGTGGCATAGTCGTGAACCACTTTTGTGACCCCATTAACTATAGCCCACCAGGTTCCTCTGTCCATGGGATTTCCCAGGCAACAATACCACAGTGGGTTGTCATTTTCTTCTCAACACAAAGCGGGGGTGAGGAAGAAAGAATAGTGACTGCTATTAGTAATGGAGTTTGTCTATGGACTTTCCAGGTGGCGCTAGTGATAAAGAATATGCCTGCAAAGGCAGAAGGTGCAAGAGATACAGGTTCAATCCCTGACTCAGGAAGATCCTGTGGAGTAGGTGATGACAACCCACTCCAGTATTCTTTCCTGGAAAATTCTATGTACAGAGGAGGCTGGTGAGCTATAGTCCATGGGTTACAAAGAGTCAAACATGACTGAGCATGCATGTATAGAATTAAATATGAAAAAAACAAGCCAATTTAAAAGATAGGCAGAAGACTTGAATAGACACTTTTTCCAAACAAGACTCACAGATGGCTAACAAACACATTAAAAGAATATTCAACACTGCTAATTCTTACAGAAATGAAAATCAAAACCACAATGAGATGTCACTGCACACTTGTGAGAATGACTATGATAAAAAATTGCACAATTAGCAGATGTTGGCAAGGATGTGGAGAAAAAGGAACCCTAGTATACCACTGATGGTATTGTAAATTAATGTAACCACCATGGAAAACAGTTTGAAGATTCCTCAAAACACTAAAATTAGAAGTACTGTAAAATCCAGCAATTTCACTCCTGGGGATATAGCTGCAGAAAATACAAACCTGAATTTGAAAAGATGCATGCACCCCAGTGTTCATAGCAGCATTATTTAGAACAGGAAAACAACCTAACCTAAGTGTCCATCAACATGTGAATGGACAAATCAAATCACACACACACACACACACACACACACTGGAATATTACTCAGCCCTAAAAAAAGAATGCAATTCTGTCATTTGCAACAGTATTGTGCTTAGAGAAATAAGTCAGATGGAGGACAAATACTCTATGTTGTCACTTATATGTGGAATCTAAAAAAATAAAACAAGTGAATGTATATAGGAAAGCAGAAACAGATAACAGATTCAGAGAGCAAATTAACTAGTGGTCACCAGCGTGAGACAGAATGGCAGAAGGGCAAGATAGAGGTATGAGATTAAGAGATACAAACTTCTACAAATGGAAAAGATGGCCAAACAATGAACAGTCAGGATAGTATATTAAAAACAGGCGATGGAAATGTTTTATAAACGATGGGAAAGTTATAAGAGGTAAAGAACTCTTACCAGGGCCAGGAACTGAAGAGAAGGTGAGTATTGTGATGACTTGCTAAGAGCTCTTTTCTTTTATGTGCTTGACAATCTCCAAAAGATAAAAGTTTTAGTGGAGTTAGAATAGAATAAAAAATTGATGGGGAAGAAGGCAATTAGCAGCTTTAGTCAGTAAGGGAAGGTCACGCTTCTGAGTAGAGGTGGTGAAAGAGCAGAAATGGGAGCTATCTCCAGGGAATAAGAAGGCTGAAAGACTGTTTACTTCTGAGATGGATGAACAGACTTTTTGCAACAAGAATAAATCTCTGCCAAGAGACTGATGTCTGATAAAAGAGAGAAAAGAACATCAAGAGGACAAATACTGAGAGAAATGAAGAGAGAAGGGATTCTGACATTGGAAGATGAATTAGCTTTGGACTTGTATTAGCTAATATCAGAGAAGCAACAAAAAATAGAGCATGCCAGATTTGAAACTTGATTTTAATTAGAATTAAATGTCTTTATTTATTTAAATGATGGATCTAGCTTCTTTTGAATCCTTTGTGTACATCAAAAAGCTTTTAGTGTTTACTTCATGGAAATAAAAGATAACATTTAAGATGTAGTTTCATGTATTAATATTATAAAGATCTCCTGATAGTAGCTTTTAATTACTAAAAAAAAATATGCTTTTTTAATTATAAAAAAAGTAAGCAGAGAAACTTATATTTTATTATTTTGGGATATTATATAAATAACAATAATTTTCCTATAAAAACTCTATGGGATTCATTCATTCAGTTAAAAATTCACTAAAGACTAGTATATACCCTTGATTTCTGTATTTTTACATATCTTAAAACAATCAGACAAGGCCCTATAGTCCTGGAGCTTACATCCTAGTTCAGAAATGAAGCAAAAATAAACAAATAGATATTTCAATATTTTAAATGAAGAGGAAATATCAGAGTGATGAGTGCTATGCAGAGAAATAGAAAGTGATGTTGTGGTAGAGTGAGTGACTAGTTGACTATACTACATGGAGAGTTGTATGACTTAGGAAAGTTTTGTGGCTGCGACAAGTAAATATACAAATTTTACTGGTTTGACATTTACTGCTGCTGCTGCTAAGTCGCTTCAGTTGTGTCCGACTCTGTGAGACCCCATAGACAGCCTCCTACCAGGCTCCTCTGTCCCTGGGATTCTCCAGGAAAGAACACTGGAGTGGGTTGCCATTTCCTTCTCCAATGCATGAAAGTGAAAAGTGAAAGTGAAGTCACTCAGTAGTGTCCAATTCTTAGCGACCACATGGACTGCAGCCTACCAGGATCCTCCATCCATGGGATTTTCCAGGCAAGAGTACTGGAGTGAGGTGCCATTGCCTTCTCTGCTGACATTTACATTCTAATCCAATTAAGTTCCAGTGCAGAGAAAGGGCCCCATTAAGAGACACAGGCTGATGCCAATGCTGCCATAACCAGTGCTTGCCTTCCAAGCTTGCTCTGGATGATCATATACATGGAAAAGAACGTAGAAGATGGTACATAGGAGGCTTTCACATTTCTATCCAGGGAACCACATATATCACTTCTGATGATATTCTGTAGCTCATGCTTGGTTGTAAGGTTGCCCTAGCTCCCCACCTCAAAACTACAAGAGACTATAAAACATAGCATAGCCATGTGCCAGGGAAAATACAAAACCAACTTTTGATGAAGAGTTAGTAGCCCTTCTGCAAATTGTCAGATCCCATAGGCCACGATTAGAAGCTGGTAGAGAGTCTTAGGAATAGAATGGTAAAATTTAACTGGCATGTTTCAAAGAAACTTCTGACTATGAATAATGGATCAGGAAATGACAAGAATGGGAATGTGGAGGCCAGTTTCAAGGCTTTCTCAGTGAGAGAGGATGGTGGCAATGGTGCCTTGAAGCAGAGAGATTCTAGTGGAGGTGGACAGAAGCAGGAAGACATACAGAATGAGCTGGAAATTCTTCAAAAGAGAGAGGTACAGATTGGAAAA
>NW_011494640.1:9412964-9419992 GCF_000754665.1 Bison bison bison
TTTTACACCAAAATAACCTCATTGGCCAGCTTTAGTCTTACTCAACAATACTGAGTGCTTTTTTTTTTTCCCCCCAGCTGTCATTACTGGATGCTCGGATGACATGCCCTCTGTAAACAAAAAAAGAGAAGGATTTCAAAGAGCTGACACAAGTCAAATCCACTCTCTTCAACCTCTGCAATAAGGTTGAAGCAACATCCAGAAATGAGAACCTCCAGCAGCTGGGAGAGGGCAGAGGGAAAGGGAGTCTATTTCAAGCACATGTGACAATCATGATTCATAATGGGAATCTGGGTCAGAATCTGCAGCTGGGGAAGCACTAGGAAAAGATTAGTTTTATTATAAAGGCATGTACATAATTAAAACTCAGATCTAAGGTGGGGGTGAATTGCACAGGGAAAAGCGAAGGGGAAAGCAAATTAATTTGTTGACTTTTAAAGCCCTCTTACAATGAAATATGCCCCCCTCCTGTTTTAGCATGAGTTAAAGCTAAGGAATTTTCAGAATAGTCACAGAGGAAGAGTGGGTGTGATACAAATAGCTTATATTAAGTTCTTCCTCAGCCTTGTGAACTGTAAAAGTTTTGGGCTGTGGTTTCTGTATACAAAGTAAATAAAACTTGACCAGGATTATTTTCCCTAACAGGCAATATCACCTCCAGAAAGGTTGATGTCCTTTTAAACAATGTCCTTGATCTTATGCTACAGTCATTATTGACCATGGGACCTCTAGAGAGACCCTGTTGACAGAAGCTGGCACCCAAGTACAAGGGAAAAAAGATATTCAAATACACAGTAAGTCAATATGTTAAAAAATGGTGGGAGTTGGATTAAAGTTTTCAAGCCACTCCATGTGAAATATAAAATAACTCTAGTGACATGAAAATCTTTGCAAATTTCACAATAACTAGGCTGTCCAGAGAAGGCAATGGCACCCCACTCCAGTACTCTTGCCTGGAAAATCCCATGGATGGAGGATCCTGGTAGGCTGCAGTCCATGGGGTCGCTAAGAGTCGGACACGACTGAGCGACTTCACTTTCACTTTTCACTTTCATGCATTGGAGGAGGAAATGGCAACCCACTCCAGTGTTCTTGCCTGGAGAATCCCAGGGACAGGGGAGCCTGGTGGGCTTCTGTCTACAGAGTCGGACACGACTGAAGCGACTTAGGAGCAGCAGCAGCAGGCTGTATCTTTCTTGGCCATGCATTGAGCAAGGGGATGAAGTGCTAAATCAGACTTCTGTCATTAAACGACCAGCAATCTAGGTGGAGCTAAAGGAAATGGATATATTAACAAATAATTAATAAGTCATCTGCAGGAAAAAAAGAGAAAATAAGGTATGATAAACATCTTAAAGGCAGTAGTATCTGATAGGAAAAGGCCAAGAGTCTGAAACCATAAACAAGACATTAGTTGAAAGCAAGAGTGCAAAAGCGGTAGACACAAAACTCATCAATGGTATTTTCTTTAAACAGGAAGATTTAGAGGATCTAGTGGAAACAGTGTCAGATTTTATTTTTCTGGGCTCCAAAATCACTACAGATGGTGACTGCAGCCATGAAATTAAAAGACGCTTACTCCTTGGAAGGAAAGTTATGACCAACCTAGATAGCATATTCAAAAGCAGAGACATTATTTTGCCAACAAAGGTTCGTCTAGTCAAGGCTATGGTTTTTCCTGTGGTCATGTATGGATGTGAGAGTTGGACTGTGAAGAAGGCTGAGTGCCGAAGAATTGATGCTTTTGAACTGTGGTGTTGGAGAAGACTCTTGAGAGTCCCTTGGACTGCAAGGAGATCCAACCAGTCCATTCTGAAGGAGATCAGCCCTGGGATTTCTTTGGAAGGAATGATGCTAAAGCTGAAACTCCAATACTTTGGCCACCTCATGCGAAGAGTTGATTCATTAGAAAAGACTCTGATGCTGGGAGGGATTGGGGGCAGGAGGAGAAGGCAGGAGGAGAAGGGGATGACAGAGGATGAGATGGCTGGATGGCATCACTGACTCGATGGACGTGAGTCTAAGTGAACTCCGGGAGTTGGTGATGGACAGGGAGGCCTGGCGTGCTGTGATTCATGGGGTCACAAAGAGTCGGACACGACTGAGTGACTGATCTGATCTGATCTGAAGCCTATCAAAAATTATGAATTAGAGTGCTATCACTGAATATATATGCACACTCAGAAAATGTTTCAAAGAGAGTTAAAGTAATGCATTTGAAACTACTATGATAAGCCATTTAATGCCACCTGAAATACACTTTGAATAGCTCTTTAAAATTTGGAACAATTGTAAAAGAGAATATAAATAGGATAAAGCTTCTAAATTTAATTGTATTAAATTATACTAATTTTATCTTATTTGATATTAGGGGCACTCAGTGTTCAAATTATTATTATTCCTTTATGAGCATGCATTGAGAACTTGGTATACAAAAAACACTCAGCTAAATGTTACAGCTGAATTCATACATGTTAGTACTTTATTGTAAGTGCTATATCATTAATTCAAAAGCACAGTATCTTAAAAAAAGCCTTAATTAGTAATCATTTATATTTGAATTATCTGATGATTGATTCTGATATCTTAGCTTTCTTAAATTGCTAATATAATTATTTCAAATTAGTTACAAATATTTACAACATGAGACTCTTTGGTGTTGGTGTGAAATAATAATTCTGGAATAACAGACTTAACAATGACTGAGCAGTCAGACAATTCCTTTCTGGACTTACTTCTCCTTCTAAACTGTCTGTAAATTTTCACAAGGGACTTGGTGTCTGGGCCTTTCTAGTCTGGAAAATGGGTCAATGGACTAGATTGTATTTTTTTTTTCTTTCCATCTCTACAAACTGTGACTTCTATGTGTTCCAAAATGGTAGTAGGGTATCATATGAATTTCTGGTCTCATCACATATGCAAGCCATTGCATCCTGGGGAATAATTCTTCCTGCAAATATGACATCACACTCCCACTTCTAGATGTGAACAATGACAGACTCTGAGCTCTCACACAATCACTGAAGTAGGCTCGACTTTCATTTTCAACCAGGACCCAGGGTCAGACTTCCACTAAGTAAGAAAGAAAGCAAAATATCCAACAGTAGCTTTAACTCCACCTTGTATGACCACCATCATCCCTAAAGCTAGGCACAGAGCTTGAAAAAAAAGGGTTTGGACCTGAAGACTTCATATATGAGACAAAATTAATTTCTAAGTTTAATATCTTCAACTTGGCTGGAATAAGCAAAACAAAAACCAAAAAACAGACAAACAATTATTCAATTCATACTGGATTGGAATCTAATTTTAAAATCTAATACTTAAGTTTCATCAAGAAGATACATTTTTAAAAATATCAGCACCAGGGAATACCACAAATCACAAAGACTGTAGTAAATGAATAACAAAATAATTAGAGTTAACATTGCATTTATACATATTGTGTCTGGCCTTATTATAAGCATTTCACATATGTGAACTCATTTAACTCATGCACTCTTCCCAAAAACTATGAGAAAGGTGCTATTATTTTCCATATTTTGCAAACAATAAGAGTAAGAAACAGTTTCAATAACTTTCTCAGGATCATACTGTTGAAAAAGGGCAAGAAGCAGTTTTCAAATTAAACTAGACTGGCTATGGAACCTGGACTCTTAAAATCATTTACTATTCTACTCCTTTATGACTATTGAGAAGAAAGAAAACAAAAACAAAACAACAAACAGCCTGGGTAGTCAATGAGTTTTTGTTTGTTTATTTGTTTGTTTATTCTTTTGCCCCTGCTGCAGGGCATGCAAAATGTGGTCCACTGGAGAAGGGAATGGCAAACCACTTCAGTATTCCTGCCTTGAGAATCCCATGAACAGTATGAAAAGGCAAAAAGATAGGACATTGAAAGATGAGCTCCCCCGGTCGGTAGGTGCCCAATATGCTGCTGGAGATCAGTGGAGAAATAACTCCAGAAAGAATGAAGAGATGGAGCCAAAGCAAAAACAACACCCAGTTGTGGATGTAACTGGTGATGAAAGCAAGGTCTGATGCTGTAAAAAGCAATAGTGCATAGGAACCTGGAATGTTAGGTCCATGAATCAAGGCAAATTGGAAGTGATCAAACAGGAAATGGCAAGAGTGAATGTCAACATTTTAGGAATCAGTGAACTAAAAGGAACTGGAATGGGTGAATTTAATTCAGATGACCATTATATCCGGAGAAGGCAATGGCATCCCACTCCGGTACTCTTGCTGGAAAATCCCATGGATGGAGGAGCCTGGTAGGCTATAGTCCATGGGGTCACTAAGAGTCAGACACGACTGAGTGACTTCCCTTTCACTTTTCACTTTCATGCACTGGAGAAGGAAATGGCAACCCAGTCCAGTGTTCTTGCCTGGAGAATCCCAGGGACGGGGGAGCCCGGTGGGCTTCTGCCTATGGGGTTGCACAGAGTCAGACACGACTGAAGCGACTTAGCAGCAGCAGCAGCAGACCATTATATCTACTACTGTGGGCAAGAACCCCTTAGAAGAAATGGAGTAGCCATTATAGTCAACAAAAGAGTCCAAAATGCAATACTTGGATGCAGTCTCAAAAATGACAAAATCATTTCTGTTCGTCTCCAAAGCAAATCATTCAATATCACAGTAATCCAAGTCTATGCCCCTACCAGTAATGCTGAAGAAGCTGAAATTGAAAGGTTCTATGAAGACCTACAAGCCTTTCTAGAATTAACACCCCAAAAAGATGTCATTTTCATTACAGGGGAATGGAAGGCAAAAGTAGGACGTCAAGAAACACCTGGAGTAACATGCAAATTTGGCCTTGGAGTACAGAATGAAGCAGGGCAAAGGCTAATAGAGTTCTGCCAAGAAAATGCACTGGTCATAGCAAACACCCTCTTTCAACAACTCAAGAGAAGACTCTACACATGGACATCACCAGATGGTCAACATGGAAATCAGATTGATTATATTCTTTGCAGCCAAAGATGGAGAAGCTCTATACAGTCAACAAAAACAACATCAGGAGCTGACTGTGGCTCAGATCATGAACTCCTAACTGGACAATTCAGACTTAAATTGAAGAAAGCGGGGAAAACCACTAGACCATTCAGGTATAACCTAAATCAAATCCCTTACAATTATACAGTGGAAGTGAGAAATAGATTTAAGGGACTAGATCTGATAGACAGAGTGCCTGATGAACTATGGATGGAGGTTTGTGACATTGTACAGGAGACAGGAATCAAGACCATCCCCAAGAAAAAGAAATGCAAAAAAGCAAAATGGCTGTCTGAGAAGGCCTTTCAAATAGCTGTGAAAAGAAGAGAAGCTAAAAGCAAAGGAGAAAAGGAAAGATACCCATTTGAATGCAGAGTTCTGAAGAATAGCAAGGAGAGATAAGAAATCCTTCCTTAGTGATCCATGCAAAGAAATAGAGGAAAACAATAGAATGGGAAAGACTAGAGATCTCTTCAAGAAAATTAGAGATACCAATGGAACATTTTGTGCAAAGATGGGCTTATTATAGGACAGAAATGGTATGGACTTAACAGAAGGGGGTGGCAAAAATGCACAGAAGAACTATACAAAAAAGATCTTCACGACCCAGATAGTCACCATGGTGTGATCACTCACCTAGAGCCAGACATCCTGGAATGTGAAGTCAAGCAGGCCTTAGGAAACATCAATATGAACAAAGCTAGTGGAGGTGATGGAATTCCAGTTGAGCTCTTTCAAAAAAGGAGAGGGAAGAGTACAAATGTTTTCATCATTGTCTCTGAGATGGTGCTTGAAAACCTTGAACTTGTCACTCTTTTGACTTAAGACATTATATAAAAATACAAATCTTGTACAGTGATACTGTTATACTGAATTAGCATTGGGGATTTGTCAGCTTATTTAGGGTAATTTTTTATCACCCACCGTAGGTTGTCATATTATCAAACTTGGTGTTTCCATGGAAGATCAACAGAGATGAGTTTTCATGGACATAGGCCCACAGAAAAGCATGTACACCTGGCAAGAGGGTGAAAGGAAGATAAGCAAAATGGGCTAAACATTATTATGAATTTTACAACTCATGTAGTACTCTTTCATTAATAGTCAGGAAAAGACTATTTGGGAATGCAATGATTATGCAGTGCTACATTTAGATCTGCTGATTCAAAACAAAAGTTAAGATTTTATCTATTATTTATTCTCCATAAATGGAAAATAAGAGCTCTCAATGCATAGAAGAGCAAAGGTTTCTCAATTTCTTATTTTTTTTTCCTCCTTCAGTAAAATACATTTTGGATATCTAGGCATGAATGTTCAGTCTCTCAGATGTGTCCGGCTCTTTGCAACCCCATGGACAGTAGCCTGCCAGGCTCCTCTGTTCATGGGATTCTCCAGGCAAGAATATTGTAATGCCTCCACCCAGGGATCTTCTCCACCCTGGGATGTAACCCACATCTCCTGCGTCTCCTGCACTGCAGGCAGATTCTTTACCCACTGAGCTGCTAGGGAAGTGCTTGGATATCTAGAAACCTTTATGAAATACTTCAAAGAGCATCACTGATCTTCTTGGCTACACTATTATCAAAATTTCTCAGACTTAATTCCTTGTTTGTAGAGGTTCTGTGGATACCTAATGACCTGTTTTAGAAATCTGTTCTGTTTAGACAAATCTGTTCTGTCTAGATTTCCATTTGCTGGTTTCCTTTGCTATGTCTGAAGTTATTCTAAGCAGTCTGACTTCCAGAAATCAGATGATTGAGGTCTCTGAGAAAAAAGCCTTGTTGTTTAAGTGAATAACTTGCAAGTCTATTATGCATTGTCTCAACAAACTGCTTTTGTGGGGTCATTTTTACATTTCCCACACGCATTACTAAATGAGTGAATTTTAGGAAGAATAGGAGCTGAAATGGTCCCTGCAATAAATTATTTGGAAAAAACTTGTTTCTGATTTTCAAATGCAACTCTTCTGGTTAGAACTATAGCTTTAACAAAATTAAAGATAAATTCTGTACACAGATCTCTCTCTCTCT
>NW_011494640.1:9420092-9426792 GCF_000754665.1 Bison bison bison
CTCTCTCTCTCTCTCTCTCTCTCTCTCTCTCTCTCTCTATATATATATATATATATATATATATAGTTTAAGCAAGAAGTGTAAGACTTTAAAAACTATGAACTATTGTTGGAAATGATTTTTAAAAGGTCTAAGTAGAAGAAATAAAGGGAAGACGTTTGTTTTCATAAACTGGAAAGCATAATACTAAGATGCTAAAAGTCCTCAAACTGATCTACAGATATAAGAAAACTTCTATTAAAATTTTCAATCCTTTTTTATAGAAATAGACAAGCTTATCCTAAAATTTTAGTGGAATAGCAAGAAATATTATTTTAACATTTTAAAATAATAGACAAAGCATTTTAAAAAAGATGAACAAATTCAGAGGTCTTACACTTTCTGATTTTAAAATGTATTACAAAGCTACAACAGTCAAAACTATGGTACTAATATAAGGATAGACAGAGATCAATGTAACAGAACTGAAAATCCACCAGTGTATCCCTCCATTTATGGTCAGTTTTTGCAAGGGACTAGACATTCTATGGGCAAAAAAATCTGAAATCAAGTTATCAGTAGAGTCATAATCTTTCTGAAAAGTGTATGAATATCCTTTCTTGTTTCTTTCTAGTTTTTGGTGGTTTTTCTGGCAATGTTAAGCTTTTCTTGGTTTGCAAATTCATAACTGCACTCTCTGCCTTCATCATCAAAGGACATTTTCCCCATATGTGTCTGTCTACATACGGCCACTTTACTATGAGGACATCAGCCATATTGGATTAGGGGCCCAACCTGCTTCAGTAAGAGTGCATTCTCATTAATTATATATACAACAGTCCTATTTCCAGGTAAAATTACATTCTGAGGTACTGGGAATTAAGATTTCAGCACGTTTGGGGAGGGTAGAGACATGGTACAACCCATAACAGGTTCCAAGAGAATTTAATGGGGAATGAATAGTCTTTTTAATAAAAGATGCTAGGATAATTGGATGTTTAAGTTCAGTTCAGTTCAGTCCCTCAGTCGTGTCTGACTCTTTGCGACCCCATGAATTTCAGCACGCCAGGCTTCCCTGTGAGAGTTGGACTGTGAAGAAAGCTGAGTGCTGAAGAATTGATGCTTTTGAACTGTTGTGTTGGAGAAGACTCTTGAGAGTCCCTTGGACTGCAAGGATATCCAGCCAGTCCATCCTAAAAAAGATCAGTCTTGGGTGTTCATTGGAAAAGAAGAAGTAAAACTCTCACTGTTTGCAGATGACATGATCCTCTACATAGAAAACCCTAAAGACTCCACCAAAAAATTACTAGAACTAATCAATGAATATAGTAAAGTTGCAGGATATAAAATCAACACACAGAAATCCCTTGCATTCCTCTTTCACTTTCATCAAGAGGCTCCTTAGTTCTTCTTCATTTTCTATCATAAGGATGGTGTCATCTGCATATCTGAGGTTATTGATATTTCTCCCGGCAATCTTGATTCCAGCTTGTGCTTCTTCCAGCCCAGCTTTTCTCATGATATACTCTGCATATAAGTTAAATAAGCAGGGTGACAATATACAGCCTTGACATACTCCTTTTCCTATTTGGAACCAGTCTGTTGTTCTATGTCCAGTTCTAACTCTTGCTTCCTGACCTGCATACAGGTTCCTCAAGTGGCAGGTCAGGTGGTCTGGTAGTCCCATCTCTCAGAATTTTCCACAGTTTATTGTAACCCATACAGTTAAAGGCTTTGGCATAGTCAAGAAAGCAGAAATAGATGTTTTTCTGGAACCCTCTGGCTTTTTTGATGATCCAATGGGTGTTGTCAATTTGATCTCTTGTTCCTCTGCCTTTTCTAAAACCAGCTTGAACATCTGGAAGTTCACAGTTCACATACTGTTGAAGCCTGGCTTGGAGAATTTTGAGTATTACTTTATGAGCGTGAGAGATTAGTACAATTGTGTGGTAGTTTGAGCATTCTTTGGCATTGCCTTCTTTTCAATTGGAATGAAAACTGACATTTTCCTGTCTTGTGGCCATTGCTGAGTTTTCCAAATTTGCTAGCATTTTGAGTGCAACACTTTCACAGCATCATCTTTTAGGATTTGGAAGAGCTCAATTGAAATTTCATCACTTCCTCTCACTTTGTTCATAGTGATGCTTCCTAAGGCCCACTTGACTTTGCATTTCACGATGTCTGGCTCTAGGTGAGTGATCACACCATCGTGGTTATCTGGATCATGAAGACCTATTTTTGTATTGTTCTTCTTTGTATTTGCCACCTCTTCTTAATATCTTCTGCTTCTGTTAGGTCCATACTATTTATGTCCTTTATTGTTCCCATCTTTGCATGAAATGTTCCCTTGGTATCTCTAATATTCTTGAAGAGCTCTCTAGTCTTTCCTGTTCTATTGTTTTCCTCTATTTCTTTGCATTGATCACTGAGGAAGGATTTCTTATCTCTGCATTCCATTCTTTGGAACTCTGCATTCAAATGGGTATATCTTTCCTTTTCTCCTTTGCTTTTAGCTTCTCTTCTTTTCTCATCTATTTGTAAGGCCTCCTCAGACAACCGTTTTGCCTTTTTACATTTCTTTTTCTTGGGGATAGTATTAATCACTGCCTCTTGTACAGTGTCACTTCTACTGTATAATCAAAGGGATTTTATTTAGGTCATATGTGAATGATCTAGTGGTTTTCCCCACTTTCTTCAATTTAAGTCTGAGTTTTGCAATAAGGAGTTCATGATCTGAGCCACAGTCAGCTCCCAGTCTTGTTTTTGCTGACTGTATAGAGCTTCTCCATCTTTGGCTGCAAAGAATATAATCAATTTGATTTCGGTGTTGACCATCTGGTGATGTCCACGTGTAGAGTCTTGTCCTGTGCTGTTGGAATAGGTTTTTTGCTATGACCAGTCTGTTCTCTTGGCAAAACTCTGTTAACCTTTGACATGATTCGGTTTGTACTCCAAGGCCAAATTTGCCTGTTACTCCAGGTGTTTCTTGACTTCCTACTTTTGCATCCCAGTCCCCTATATTGAAATTTCATCACTTCCTCTCACTTTGTTCGTAGTGATTTTTTTTTTTTTTGAGTGTTAGTTCTAGAACGTCTTGTAGGTCTTCATAGAACTGTTCAACTTCAACTTCTTCAGCATTACTGGTCAAGGCATAGACTTGAATTACTGTGGTCCTGAAAGGTTTGCCTTGGAAATGAACAAAGATCATTCTGTCATTTTTGAGATTGCATCCAAGTATTGTATTTCAGACTCTTTTGTTGACTATGATGGCTACTCCATTTCTTCTAAGGGATTCTTGCCCACAGTAGTAGATATAATGGTTATTTGAGTTAAATTCACCCATTTCAGTCCATTTTAGCTAGCTGATTCCTAAAGTATCAATGTTCCCTCTTCCTATCTCCTGTTTGACCCCTTTCAATTTGCCTTGATTCATGGACTTAACATTCCAAGTTCCTATGCAATATTGCTCTTTACAACATCAGACTTTACTTCCATCACCAGTCACATCCACAGCTGGGATAATAATGGCCTAATCTAGTTTCTTCACATATCTTTTACAGTATTCTGTTAAGTCCTTTTCATTTATATAATATCAGTAATGTCCTCTATACTGATATGATACAAATGTAAAGAAAATCTAATTGTTATATTCCAGACATGAAATGATGGACTGGTTCAAAATTGGGAATGGAGCATGACAAGGTTGTATATCGTCACCCCGATTATTTAATTTATGTTCAGAGTATTTCATGCAAAATACTAGGCTGGATGACTCACAAGCTATACTCAAGATTTCTGAGAGAAACATCAACAGTCTCAGATATGCAGATAATGCCACTCTAATGCCAGAAAGAAAAGAGAAACTAAAGATCCTCTTGTTGAGGGTGAAAAAAAAGAATGAAAATTCTGGCTTAAAACTCAGCATAAAAAATACTAAGATCATGACATCTGGTCCCATCACTTCTTGACAAATAGAAGAAGAAAAAGTGGAGACAGTGTCAGATTTTATTTTCTTGGGCTTCAAAATCACTGCAGATTGTGACTGCAGCCATGAAATTAATAAACATCTGCTCCTTGGAAGGAAAGCTATGACAAACCTAGACAGAGTATTAAAAAGCAGAGACATCACTTTGCCCACAAAGGTCCATATAGTCAAAGCTGTGGTTTTTCTAGTAGTCGAGTATGGATGTGAGAGTTAGGCCATAAAGAAGACTGAGCACTGAAGAAATGATGTTTTCAAATTGTGGTCAAGAAGATCAAACCAGTCAATCCTAAAGGAAATCATCCCTGAATATTCATTGGAAGGACTGATGCTGAAGCTCCAATACTTTGGCTGTCTGATGTGAAGAACTGACTCATTGGAAAAGACCCTGATGCTAGGAAAGATTGAAGGCAAAAGGAGAAGGGAGAGGATGAGGATGACATGGTTAGATAGCATCACCAACTCAATGGACATGAATCTCAGCAAACTGAGAAAAGGTGAACCTGATGTCCTGCAGTCCGTGGGGTTACAAAGACTTAGATAAGACTTAGTGACTGAACAACAACAATAACAAATATCCTCTATGGCATTCTGATTTTGGTAACTGGAATATTCTCCCTCTGTTTTTTATTCTAGGTAAATAAATGGCTGTCATTTTTTTTCTTCTCAAATCAACATTTGGGTTTTGTTAATTCTATTGTTTATCTATTCTTGATCTTCATTTCCACTTTAATTTTTACTGTTTTTTTCCTTCTACTTGCCTTTGGCTTATTTTCTTTTTCCTTTTATAATTTTTTACGGTGAATTTCTAGTTTATTGATCTAAGATTGTTTACCTCTGGAAAGTATACAATTAGTGATATAAATTCTCTTTCAGTACCATTTGGCTTTATCCCATGAATTTTGACTTTTTTTTTCAATTAAATTACATTAGTGTATAATTTAATGTCTATATTTTTATACATTTCCTTTCATTATTGATTTCTAACTTCATATCATTATGTATATAGAACATAATTTGTATAACTCTGTTTCTTTTAAATAAATCTCAGTTGTTTTGTAACTTAAAAACTATATTGGAGAATGTTCCCTGTGCCTTTGAAGACAACATACCAAAATTTGCTGCAGTTGAATAAATTTTTCTATTTGTTTTTGTTCAGTCACTCAATTCTAAATTTATGTGTCCCTCCTTTTCTTCATGTTCTCTAAAATTTTTGTTTTCAGTTCTCTATTCTCTTTTATGTACAAACTCTTACTACAAGTCAAATGTGTTGAATGGGATGATTGCCAGCCATGTACAGCAGAATAGGAAGGTGTCAGGGATAAACAAACCCTATCCAGAAGAGCAAAATATACTAGTACTACCACTAAATGTTTTAGTGAAACTACTCATGAATGTATGTAGTCAATTTTATATTAAATCCACACTGCAACATTTGACTAAATCTATTTCATGGATTCCATGCCTTCCTCACTCTTGTGTGCTTTTAAAGTATATCCTTAGTTGGTTTTCCAAAGAAGTCAGCAGTTCAGTTCAGTTTAGTCCCTCAGTCATGTCCGACTCTTTGTGACCCCATGGACTACAGCATGCCAGGCTTCCCTGTCGATCATCAACTCCTGGAGCTTGCTCAAACTCATGTCCATCAAGCCAGTGATGCCTTCCAACTGTCTCATCCCCTGTCATCCTCCTCTGCTCCTGCCTTCAATCTTTCCCAGCTTCAGGGTCTTTTCACCTACCAACCTGAGGAGTTCATCTTTCAGTGTCATATCTTTTTGACTTTTCATACAGTTTATGGGGTTCCTAAGGCAAGAATACTGAAGTAGTTTGCCATTCCCTTCTCCAGTGGACCATGTTTTGTCAGAACGCTTCACCATGATCCGTCCATCTTGGGTGGCCCTACATGGCATGGCTCATAGTTTGACTGAGTTAGACAAGGCTGTGACCCATATTATTAGTTTGGTTAGTTTTCTGTGATTGTGGTTTTCATACTATCTGCACTCTGATGGATAAGAAAGAAGTTAGAAAGGAAGACAAAAGTTTTGAGATTTTGTATATCTTTAGAATCTAACATTCTGATCCTTTATCTCTCTGCTTTATAATCTTGGAGATATTTCTGACATTTTCTCCTCTTAATTTTCAATGAAAATCATGTTTCAACTTAAGATACATGTTCATGTTTTATGCTAATTTTTCATAGCTCACTCTTCTTGTTTTATCAATATAACATCTTGAATTTGACTATGGTTGTGAAAAAATTTCATAATTACGTTCTGTTCTTTATCACTATTTATTTTGTCATTTATTTTGTATTCCTGTTTAATATTACTGCCATTCTTTAAAGATCTTGTAGCCATTTGTTGTCTGTTATCATGTAAGAATATGGCTATAAGAATGTTCCTTAGAATCAGTATGGGTAAGGAAAGGGATTGTTGTCCAGTACGTTTTATATTAAAATGACTGGACAGTGAATCAATTATTATGTTCAGTTCAGTTCAGTCGCTCAGTCGTGTCCCACGCCAGGCCTCCCTGTCCATCACCATCTCCCGGAGTTCACTCAAACTCACGTCCATCAAGTCGGTGATGCCATCCAGCCATCTCATCCTCTGTCGTCCCCTTCTCCTCCTGCCTTCAATCGTTCCCAGCATCAGTCTTTTCCAATGAGTCAACTCTTTGCATCAGGTGGCCAGAGTACTGGAGTTTCAGCTTTAGCATCATTCCTTCCAAAGAAATCCCAGGGCT
>NW_011494640.1:9426965-9427313 GCF_000754665.1 Bison bison bison
GTGTCCCACGCCAGGCCTCCCTGTCCATCACCATCTCCCGGAGTTCACTCAAACTCACGTCCATCAAGTCGGTGATGCCATCCAGCCATCTCATCCTCTGTCATCCCCTTCTCCTCTTGCCTTCAATCTTTCCCAGTATCAGTCTTTTCCAGTGAGTCAAGTCTTCGCATTAGGTGGCCAAAGTACTGGAGTTTCAGCTTTAGCATCATTCCTTCCAAAGAAATCCCAGGGCTGATCTCCTTCAGAATGGACTGGTTAGATCTCCTTGCAGTCCAAGGGACTCTCAAGAGTCTTCTCCAACACCACAGTTCAAAAGCATCAATTCTTCGGTGCTCAGCCTTCTTCTCA
>NW_011494640.1:9427413-9431008 GCF_000754665.1 Bison bison bison
CATACATGACCACAGGAAAAACCATAGCCTTGACTAGGTGAAACTTTGTTGGCAAAGTAATGTCTCTGCTTTTTAATATGCTGTCTAGGTTGGTCATAACTTTCCTTCCAAGGAGTAAGCGTCTTTTAATTTCATGGCTGCAGTCACCATCTGTAGTGATTTTGGAGCCCAGAAAAATAAAGTCTGACACTGTTTCCACTGTTTCCCCATCTATTTCCCATAAAGTGATGGGACTGGTTGCCATGATCTTCATTTTCTGAATGTTGAGCTTTAAGCCAACTTTTGCACTCTCCCCTTTCACTTTCATCAAGAGGCTTTTGAGTTCCTCTTCACTTTCTGCCATAAGAGTGGTGTCATCTGCATATCTGAGGTTATTGATATTTCTCCTGGCAATCTTGATTCCAGCTTGTGCTTCAACCAGTCCAGCGTTTCTCATGATGTACTCTGCATATAAGTTAAATAAGGAGGGTGACAATATACAGCCTTGACGTACTTCTTTTCCTATTTGGAACCAGTCTGTTGTTCCATCCCTATAGTTTTGTTTTAAGATTTTTGATGTGGACCTTTTTTAAAGTCTTTATTGAATTTGCTACAATATTGTTTCTGTTTATATATTTTGGGTTTTTTTGACCATGAGGCATACAGGATGTTAGTTTCCCAGATAAGGATCAAGCCCTCAGCCCTGCATTGGAAGGTGAACTCTTAACCACTACACTTCCAGGGAAGTCTCTCTATTGTTTCTAATAACATCCATATTCTGATGACTTCCAAATGTAATATTCTCTTTTGAATTCTGACATCCAAATTCGAATGTCTCACATTTTCTCTCCATCTGACTTAAATTTCTCTTACATGAAAAATTGCTCTGTTTCTCTGGCTTTGCTCGTTGTCTATCCAGCTTATTCTCAGTGTTTGTTACTGTTTTCCTCCCAGCTCAATTTCACAACCTAGGAGTCAATTTTAACACATCTCTCATAACTGTCACATTCATTCATTCATTCATTTATATGTCTTACTTTCTCTAACTATGAAGCATATCTCATATCTGTCCACCTCGTTCCATGGCCAATGTCCATCCCTGCCTGGACACTTATCCACCCAGTACTAGGATTTCTGCCCACTCTTTAAGAACTTGTTCCCACTTTTTAGGAACATAACATTTAATTGAGGAGATACTCATGTGTGCCCCTATTATATAATGCTAAAAAAAATCTGTAACAGAAGTGTTTTCACAGATTAATGACAGACAAGGAAAGGATATATGAATTTAGCCCTTTGTGGGATTAGAAGGAAAAGCATCACAGTGTAATGGACAGTTTAGTAGCAGTGACTTGGAACTCATGTAAGAGATATATTTTAAAAGACTCATCATTTGAAAACTGCAAATCTCTGCTTCCATCTTGAACACTGCCACTGTTTTTCCTTTATTAGAAGATAAAGAATATGTTGTTTTTTCCAGTGAATATGTAGATATAAAAGAAAAGTACACCATGCCTCATTCAGAGACCATGAAGTATTATGGAATTCCAGGACAATGGTGTTGAAAGGGAGGTTATGGTATTACATAGCCTTTGTTTTCAGGTGTATTAATTCTTATTTGCATCCACATATCCAAGCTCATCCAAACTAACTCTGCATTAGCAGCTCAGCTTACATTATACTACCTCAGAGCAAGCAATTTGTTTTGTGGCTAGCTGTTCAGGACACTCTGCTTCAGAGAAAAATTGAGAAAAAATTAAAAGCTGTTGAAGGATAGAATCTACTAATAAAATAACAAAATTAAAAGATTAGATGGAGATAAGTAAGATAGTTTCATGTTATTTTAGGCTTATGTTCTCTGTCATCCCACAGTGATTTCTAAACTTATTTTGTCCCTCAATAAAGTATTAGTAGTAGTTTCTAGTCTACTGTGAGGTATTGTTGGCAGTGTGAGTTTGGTATAAGGTTTTAAAACATTTCCTAATTGTAATTAAAATCATAGTTTTTCAGGCATTACAATAATGCTCTGCTGTGTTTATTCGCTCAGTCATGTCTGCAGAGGACCATAGCCCAGGCTCCTCTGTCCACAGGGATTCTCCAGGCAAGAATACTGGAGTGGTTTGCCGTGCCCTCCTCCAGGGGATCTTCACAACCCAAGGTTTGAACTCAGGTTTCCTGTATTGCAGGCAAATTCTTTACTATATGAACTACCTGGGAAGCAGTACTGGGATCTAAATCACTTGTAGTTAAAGCCTTCCTACAGGAAGGTCCTTCTGCTATTTTAAAAATATTTCCAGGTAATGAACCTAATCTATTTTATAGTTCATAAACTAGTAAGCAATGCTAGATAATTTTCAATATTTATGTCAAAAAATACTGGTTGCATATAAATGCTGAACTTGAGCTCTCAGAAACTGGAATATACCAAACTTATGAGCAAACACAGCAATTCAGGACAGATAGTTTCACACATATAGTGTAAACACCTATTTTTTCACAATGATGACTCTTTAAATTATTAAAGTAATGCTTACAGTCAATGCAATATGATTATGTGTCATAAAATATAGAGTAACATCTAATATTCATGGAAATGGGGATTTAGTCCCATTACTTCATGGAAAATAGATGGGGGGAGAAAGGAAACAGTGACATTATTTTCTTGGGCTCTAAAATCACTGTGGATGGTAAATGTAGCCATGAAATTAAAAGACACTTGCTCCTTGGAAAAAAAACTATGACAAAACTAAACAGCATATTAAAAAGCAGAGACATCGTTTTGCCAACAAAAGTCCGTCTAGTCAAAGCTATGGTTTTTCCAGTAGTCATGTACGGATGTGAGAGTTGGACCATAAAGAAGGCTGAGGGCCACAAAATTGATGCCTTTGAACTATGGTGCTGGAGAAGACTCTTGAGAGTCCCTTGGACAGCAAGGAGATTAAACCAGTCAATCCTAAAGGAAATCAATTCTGAATATTCCTTGGAAAGACTAATGCTGAAGCTGAAGCTCCAATACTTTGGCAACCTGATGCAAAGAGCCAACTCACTGGAAAAGTCCTTGATGTTTGGAAAGATTGAGGGCAGAAGAGAAGAATAAGGGGGCAAAAGATGATGAGATGGTTGGATGGCATCACTGACTCAAGATATGAGTTTGAACAAACTCCAGGAGATAGTGAAGGACAGGGAAGCCTGGTGTGATGCAGTCCATGGGATCACAAAGAGTTGGACATTACCAAGTGTCTGAAAAACAACAAGGAACAACAAAAACACCAAAAGAGTACCTCCTTATAACAATAACAATAACAGCCATTTTTTGTAACGGCAAAACATTGTCAGAACCATTTTTTTTTTTCAGAATTATGAGAATTAACCAAAGGCTTGCCACAACTAGGGGAGTATTTAACTAAGAGAAATTACTGGATCTCAGTAAGAACAGAAAGCTCTGTGGAATTTTCACTTTAGTCTTATCCCAATCTCCCAAACTCAGCAGTAGCCTTGGAAACTAACAGTTCATATTTGGGGAATCAAGGCTGTATATTGTCATCCTGCTTATTTAACTTCTATGCAGAGTACATCATGAGAAACACTGGGCTGGAAGAAGCACAAGCTGGAATCA
>NW_011494640.1:9431700-9432053 GCF_000754665.1 Bison bison bison
AGAAGACTCTTGAGAGTCCCTTGGACTGCAAGGAGATCCAACCAGTCCATCCTAAAGGAGATCAGTCCTGGGTGTTCATTGGAAGGACTGATGTTGAAGCTGAAACTCCGGTACTTTGGCCGCCTCATACTGAGTTGACACATTGGAAAAGACCCTGATGCTGGGAGGGATTGGGGGCAGGAGGAGAAGGGAAAGACAGAGGATGAGATAGCTGGATGGCATCACCGACTCAGTGGACATGAGTCTGAGCAGATTCCAGGAGTTGGTGATGGACAGGGAGGCCTGGCGTGCTGTGATTCATGGGGTCGCAAAGAGTCGGACATGACTGAGCTACTGAACTGAACTGAACTGAA
>NW_011494640.1:9432153-9436626 GCF_000754665.1 Bison bison bison
CATATATATGCGTTAGTATACTGTATTGGTGTTTTTCCTTCTGGCTTACTTCACTCTGTATAATAGGCTCCAGTTTCATCCACCTCATTAGAACTGATTCAAATGTATTCTTTTTAATGGCTGAGTAATACTCCATTGTGTACAATTGCCATTTTTGACCTGTCTGGTGGTTCCCTGGAAAACTTCTTTCAAAAGTCTTGTTTTTATTCAAACTTGAACTCTCCCAATTCTAAACACCTGGAGTGAGGAGGCTTCTGTCTAGTGTTTTAAAATTACAGCTGTTTGAGGGAATGGATAAAAATTGCAACAAATTATAGATCAGCTAAAAATTTTAACATGGAAAGCTGCAGAATGAGATGCCCCTAGGGTGTTTGGAAAGCTTCAACATATTCCTAAAAACCTAGAATGCAATGCACATGTACAGGCCATATGCAGCTGGATGCATTCTCACAAAAGACATGAGAAGCCTTAAGTTCTCATCCTGCCTGACCTTGAGATTCAGTTAAAGGACATCGGACCATAACACAAATCTACATAAAAAAATTGAAAGTACTAATAAATGATAACATATAGGTAAATATAAAATACAGCATAAATGTTTTTGTTTGTATTTCCTTTTTATTTCACTTTCTGATTTAAATCACAGCTTCATAACATAATAACTATAAATCTAAGGCAAAGGACACACAATGAGTAAGGATGCATTACATTTCGATTATAGCATAAAAGAGGGGGATAAAGCTATATAAGACTGAAATTTTTGTATACTGTTGAAATTAGGTTGATAGGAATTTGGATGTTAATGGTAACTCCAAGGGAAATCTCTGGTAATTCAAAAATATGTAGTACAAGAAACTGCCAGAGTATTAAAATGGCACACTGGAGCATATTTATTTAACAGAAAACAAAGCAGTGAAGGAAGAACTGAGGAACAAAAATAATACCTAAGACATATAGAAAACAACAAAAGATCAGAGGCAAATCACAGCTTATTAGTAAGCATATTACACATAGCTGATTAAACTCTTTAAATGTCAGATGTTGGAAGAATGCTAAAAAAACAAAACAAAGCAGAATCCACTATATACTGTATATGAGACTTCCCAGGTAGTTCAGTGGTAAAGAATCTGCATGCCAATGCAAGAGACTTGGGTTTGATCCTTGGGTCAGGAAAATATCCTGCAAAAGGAAATGGCAACCCAATCCAATATTCTTAAAGCCTGCAAAATCCCATGGACAGAGGAACTTGGTGGGCTATTGTCCATGGGATCACAGAAGAGTCAAACACAACTTAGCAACTAAATCAACACATACGCTATGTATAAGAGACACACTTTAGATTCAAATACACAAATAGGTTGAAAGGAAAAGATGAAAAGACATACCATGTAACCAGTAACTAAAAAGAAGCTGCTGCTGCTAAGTCACTTCAGTCGTGTCCAACTCTGTGTGACCCCATAGACGGCAGCCCACCAGGCTCCCCCGTCCCTGAAATTCTCCAGGCAAGAACACTGGAGTGGGTTGCCATTTCCTTCTCCAATGCATGAAAGTGAAAAGTGAAAGTGAAGTCACTCAGTCATGTCCGACCCTCAGCGACCCCACGGACTGCAGCCTACCAGGCTCCTATGTCCATGGGATTTTCCAGGCAAGAGTGGGATGCCATTGCCTTCTCCAAAAAAGAAGCTAGAGTAGATATATTAATGTCATACAAAATAGTCTTTATGGTATACCTTGTTACCAGAAGCAAAGAAAGACATTGTATAATGATAAAAGTCAATCCACCAAGAAGTTATGGTTATTATAAACGTGTACATAACAGAAATTCAAAATAAATGAAGTAAATATTGATTAAAGGGAGAAAAAGGAAATTTAAAATAATAGACTTTAAATTTTGATTGCATGCATGCTAAGTCGCTTCATTCATGTCCAAATCTTTGCAACCCTATGGACTATAGCCCACCAGGCTCCTCTGTCCTTGGGATTCTCCAAGTCAGAATACTGGAATGGGTTGAAAGAATGAAATTAAATTTAAAAAAATGGAATAATTACAGATTTATACTAGTGTCCAAGGGCTTCCCCTGTGGCTCAGATGGTAGAGAATCTTCCTGCAATCCAGGAGACCTGGGTTTGATCCCTGGCTCAGGAAGATACCCTGGAGAATGGAATGGCCACACACTCCAGTATTCTTGCCTGGAGAATTCCACAGACAGAGGAGCCTGGTCAGCTACAGTCCATGGCATTGCAAAGAGTTGGATAAAACTGAGGGACTAACACACACACACACACACATTACTGCCTAAAGGAAGTTTAAATAAGTTGTCCTGATTGCTGTAGCTATGTCACTCTTGAAATCAGGTAAATTTACTCTCATTTTAATTTTTCCTTTTCAAAATTGCTTTTCCTTGTATAGTGTCTTTGTCCTCCATATAAACTTTAGGATAATTTGTCTATGTCTATAAAAATCTTGTGAGGGTTTTGATAGAAATTTCACTAATTCTATAGAACACTTTGGAAAGAATTGACATCTTTACTGTGTTGAGTCTTTCAATATATGGAGATGATACGACTCTCCACTAATTTATATATTTTATATTTTCATAGTGTTTCACAGTTTTTAGTATAGAAGTCCTGTAAATGTTGTTAGACATACATTATTGCATTTTTACACAATTGTAGTTGGTATGGTGTTTTCAATTTCAGTGTCAATTGCTACAGAAATAAAATAGATTTTTGTATAGTTCTCTTGTATGCTTGCAATATTGCTGAGCTAGTTAGCTCCAGGAATGTTTTTGTTTGTTTTGTAAAATCATCGGAATTATTTTACATAGATACTTATTTCATTTCAGAATGAGGAGAGTTTTATTTCTTCTTTGTGTTCTGTGTGTTTTTATCTTTCTTTTCCTACCTGAACATGCTAGATAGAATTTCTAGCACTATGTCAAATAAAAGTAACATAGTGGACACCCTTACCTTTTCTCAATCTCAAGGGGAAGCATTCACTCTTTCACCATTCATTATGTTGAAGGCATAGGTTTTTGTGGTGCTGTTTATAAAATTTAGCAAATTTTCCTCTAGTCCTATATTTTAGGGTGTTTTTAATCATTTATGGGTTTTTAGAATTTTTCAAATGTATTTTCTGCATCGGTTGTTACGATCATGTGATTTTTCTTCTCAGCCTGTTACTGTGTTTTGTATTGGTTGCTTTGTGAGTATTGAATGACTCTTGCAATAAACTACCTGTGGACCATAAATTATCATGAACAAAATTGTACTGTTATTACATTGGAATATAGTCCAGTGAGAATAATTTCAATATTGTCATATTATCTTTTTTTATATTGATGGATTTATTTAGTTAATATTTCTTCATGGCGTGTTACAGCTGTGTTTTTGTGTGGGATTGTCTTGTAATTTTCCTTTTAAAATTTGTTGGATGTCAAATATTGTTATCAAGGTTATGCTGACCTTATAAAATATGTTGGGAAACCATTCCAACTATTTCTAGTCTCTGAAAGAATCTGTGCTTGTTGCTCTTTCTTCCTGATATGTTTGTCAGAATTCACTGGTGAATTATCTTCAGTCTTGGTAATCTGTATTTTTAAGGAATTTGCCATTTTTCTAGATTTTCATTGTTTTAAAGTTGATCATGATAACTTTGTGTTATCTTTTTCATGTCTGAGATATTAATAGTGATGTTACTGTTTTCAGTCCTGGCTATATAATTTCTCTCTCTATCTCTCTTTGTTTCATTCTCTCCCTCTTTGTTTATCAATATTGTAAGGGATTTATTAATTGAATTAGCCTTTTTGAAGTGCTAACTTTTTGTTTTGTTGATTCACTATATTGTATATTTGCTCTCTTTTCATCGTTTTTACTCTTTATTTTCTTTCTTCTTTTCCTTTGGTGTTAACACAATTTTTTTGAAAAGGATTTTTAGGTAACTGCTTTTTGTCTTAAAAAAAATCTAGTTAACTATTTTAAGGGTAAAATTTCTCTGTAAGCACAGTTGTGCTTCAGGTCACTGTTGACATATAATTATTTTATTAATATTGAGTTTAATATACTTTCTAATTTTCAAGGAATTTATTTTATGGTGTATAGTACTCTATTTGGAAAAGTGCTTCTTAATTTCCAAATATATGGATATTTTCAGATTTTTTTTTGTTTTAATTGATTTCTATATTAGTTCTATTCTGATTTGGGAATTAATTATGCATCATTTAATACTATAATGTGTTGAGATAGCTCTATTGCTAGTAGATGATCAATTTTGCTAAGTACTTCATGGTTACTTATAAAGAAAAAAATTTATTTTGCAATTATTAGGTGGAGTATCTTTATATGTTAAGACAAGTTTAGAGCTTTGCTTTCAGATTTTCTATATGATTACTACTTATTAACCTTCTAATTCTATCAATTACTAAGCTGTTTATTAAAGTCTCAATATTTAAAAGTTGGGTGATTTTTCTTTTA
>NW_011494640.1:9436726-9439729 GCF_000754665.1 Bison bison bison
TTTGTTAATTTTTTTCTTGAAGTGTTTTAATCTAGATAGTTGGTGAGCTTATAGGTGTTCTATTTTTGATGACCCTTTTTATTAATGAAATATCCCTTTAATTTCAATTAATTTTCTTGTGAAAGTATTTTTTGATGTTCATTTAACAACTTCTTTTTGGTTATTTACATGGTATCCCTACATGGTATCCATCCTTAAATTTCACCATTTTAATCTTTATATTAAAGATTATATATTCTAAAAAGACTGTGCCTTTTAAATTTATTTTATTATAGGAAAGTATACAAATTACCAATATAAATAATAAATGCAGAAACATTACTGTAGATCTTACAGACACTTAAAGGATGATAAGAGGATATGCCAAACTATTTATGTTAATAAATTAGATCACTTAGATGCCATACACAAGTGACTTGAAAGACCCAAAGTGCCAGAGCACACTCAAGGAGAAATAAATAACTTAAATAGCATCACATTTCCAACAGAATTTGAACTATAATAAATAACACTCCAAGATTAAATAGCTTCATTGCCTTCTTCTATCAAGCAGAATGTTGTCAGATGAAGTGTTCTGTAGATGTCAATTATAACCATTTGACTGATGGTAGTGTTAAGTTCAGGCTTCTCTGGTGGCTCAGAGGTAAAGAACTCGCCTGTAACATGGGAGACCTGGTTTCAATCCCTGGGTTGTAATCCCCTGGAGGAGGGCACGGAAATCCATTCCAGGACTCTTGCCTGGAGAATTCCATGGATAGAGGAGCCTGGGGTCTCGAGGAGTCCGACACGACTGAGAGACTAAGCAGAAGCAGCAGGGTTAAATTCAATTATGCCCTTACTGGATTGTCTGCCTAATGGATTTGTCCATTTCTTAAAGAGACATGTTAATTTCTTCATCTAAAATTGTGGATTCATATATTTCTTGCAGTTCTATCACATTTTGCCTCACTTATTTTGATACTCTGATGTTCAGTTCGGTTCGGTCACTCAGTCCTGTCCAACTCTTTGTGACCCCATGGACTGCAGCACACCAGGCTTCCCTGTCCATCACCGACTCCTGTAGCTCACTCAAACTCATGCACCCATTGAGTTGGTGATATCATCCAACCATCTCATCCTCTGTCATTTCCTTCTCCTCCTACCTTCAATCTTTCTCAGAATCAGTGTCTTTACCAATGAGTCAGTTCTTTGAATCAGGTGACCAAAGTATATGAGTTTCAGCTTCAGCATCAGTCCTTCCAATGAATATCCAGTACTGATTGCCTTTAGGATGGACTGGTTGAATCTTCTTGCTGTCCAGGGCACTATCAAGAGTCTTCTCCAACACCACAGTTCAAAAGCATCAGTTCTTTGGTGCTCAGATTTATTTACTGCCCAACTCTCACATCTGTACATGACTACTGGAAAAACCAAAGCTTTGACTAGGAGGACCTTTGTTGGCAAAGTATTGTCTCTGCTTTTTAATATGCTGTCTAGGTTGGTCATAACTTTTCTTCCAAGGAATAAGTGTCTTTTAATTTCATGGCTGCAGTCACCACCTGCAGAGATTTTGGAGCCCAGGAAAACAAAGTCTATCACTGTTTCCATTGTTTCCCCATCCATTTCCCATGAAGTGATGGGACCAGATGCCATGATCTTAGTTTTTTGAACATTGAGTTTTAAGCCAGCTCTTTCACTCTCCTCTTTCACTTTCATCAAGGGCTCTTTAGTTCTTCTTCACTTTCTGCCATAAGGATGGTGTCATCTGCATATCTGAGGTTATTGATATTTCTCCCAGCAATCTTGATTCCAGCTTGTGCTTCATCCAGCCTGGCATTTCACATGATGTGTTCTGCATAAAAATTAAACAAGCAGGATGACAATATACAGCTTCGACATATTCCTTTCCTGATTTGGAACCAGTCTGTTGTTCCATGTCTAGTTCTAACTGTTGCTTCTTGACCTGCATACAGATATCTCAAGAAGCACATCAGGTGGTCTGGTATTCCCCTCTTTCACTTTTTTTGTGATCCACACGGTCAAAAGTTTTGGCATAGTCAATAAAGCAGAAGTAGGTGTTTTTTGGAACACTCTTGCTTTTTCGATGATCCAATGGATGTTGACAATTTGATCTCTGGTTCCTCTGCTTTTTCTAAATCCAGCTTGAACATCTGAAAGTTCCACGGTTCTGAACTCAGATGTTAAGCTAATACATATTAAACGTTATTTTGTCTTCTTGGGGTACTGGCCACATTATCATTATGTAATACCTCTCTTTATCTCTAGTAAATTTCCATGGCCTGAAGTCTGTTCTGTCTGAAATTAATACAGATACTCTTTCTTTTCATTAGTGCTACTGTGGTATAGCTTTCTCCATTCCTTTAGTTTTAGTCTATATGCAAATTAAGCCATCTCAGTCATGTAGGACTGTTTGTAACCCTATGGATCATAGCCCACCATAAGATTCTCCAGGCAAGAACCATTAGTCTTTAAGGAGACCATTATTATTTAAGAAGATTATTGGTTAAATATAATTCCAATAACATATACCTTTTTTGTTAATTATTCATTTGTGATCATTCCTTTTATCTATTTTTATTCCATCTTTTTTTTTGCCTTTTATGCAAACTGAAAATTTTATGTGATTCCGCTTTCTCTCCTTTCTTATATCAACTATGTTGTTGTTGTTGCTACTGTTCAGTCACTAAGTCATGCCTGACTCTTTACAATCTCATGGACTGCAGCAGTACTCTCAGGTCAGTTCAGTTCAGTCGCTCAGTCGTGTCTGACTCTTTGCAACCCCATGAATCGCAGCACACCAGGCCTCCCTGTCCATCACCAACTCCCGGAGTTCACTCAAACTCACGTCCATTGAGTCAATGATGTCATCCAGCCATCTCATATTCTGTCGTCCCCTTCTTCTCCTTCCCACAATCCCTCCCAGCATCAGAGTCTTTTCCAATGAGTCAACTCTTCACATGAGGTGGCCAAAGTACTGGAGTTTCAGCTTTAGCATCATTCCTT
>NW_011494640.1:9440082-9440603 GCF_000754665.1 Bison bison bison
CTCCAACACCACAGTTCAAAAGCATCAATGCTTCGGCACTTAGCTTTCTTCACAGTCCAACTCTCACATCCATACATGACCACTGGAAAAACCATAGCCTTGACTAGACGAACCTTTGTTGGCAAAGTAATGTCTAGGCTTTTGAATATGCTATCTAGGTTGGTCATAACTTTCCTTCCAAGGAGTAAGTTTCTTTTAATTTCACGGCTGCAGTCACCATCTGCAGTGATTTTGGAGCCCAAAAAAATAAAGTCTGACACTGTTTCCACTGTTTCCCCATCTATTTCCCATGAAGTGATGGGACCAGATGCCATGATCTTCATTTTTCTGAATGTTGAGCTTTAAGCCCATTTTTTCACTCTCCACTTTCACTTTCATCAAGAGGCTTTTTAGTTCCTCTTCACTTTCTGCATTAAGGGTGGTGTCCTCTACGATATCTGAGGTTATTTGATATTTCTCCCAGTAATCTTGATTCCTAGCTCGTGCTTCTTCCAGCCCAGCGTTTCTCATGATGTACTCTG
>NW_011494640.1:9441166-9441915 GCF_000754665.1 Bison bison bison
AAACCTCTGTCCATAGTTCATCTGGCACTCTATCTATCAGACCTAGTCCGTTAAATCTATTTCTCACTTCCACTGTATAATCATAAGGGATTTGATTTAGGTCATACCTGAATGGTCTAGTGGTTTTCCCTACTTTCTTCAATTTAAGTCTGAATTTGGCAATAAGGAGTTCATGATCTGAGCCACAGTCATCTCCTGGTCTTGTTTTTGTTGACTGTATAGAGCTTCTCCATCTTTGGGTGCAAAGAATATTATCAATCTGATTTCAGTGTTGACCATTTGGTGATGTCCATGTGTAGAGTCTTCTCTTGTGTTGTTGGAAGTGGGTGTTTGCTATGACCAGTGCATTTTCTTGGCAAAACTCTATTAATCTTTGCCCTGCTTCATTCTGTATTGCAAGGCCAAATTTGCCTGTTACTCCAGGTTTTCTTAACTTCCTATTTTTGCATTCCAGTCCCCTATAATAAAAAGGACATCTTTTTTGGGTGTTAGTTCTAAAAGGTCTTATAAGTCTTCATAGAACAGTTCAACTTCAGCTTCTTCAGCGTTACTGGTTGGGGCATAGACTTGGATTACAGTGATATTGAATGGTTTTCCTTGGAAACGAACAGAGATCATTCTGTCGTTTTTGAGATTGCATCCAAGTATTGCATTTCGAACTCTTCTGTTGACCATGATGGCTACTCCATTTCTTCTGAGGGATTTCTGCCCACAGTAGTAGATATAATGGTCATCTGAGTTAAATTCAC
>NW_011494640.1:9442096-9447159 GCF_000754665.1 Bison bison bison
ATACCTAGAATGTCGACATTCACTCTTGCCATCTGTTTGACCACTTCCAATTTGCCTTGGTTCATGGACCTGACATTCCAGGTTCCTATGCAATATTGCTCTTTACAGCATTGGACCTTGCTTCTATCACCAGTCAAATCCACAACTGGGTATTGTTTTTTCTTTGGCTCTGTCCCTTCATTCTTTCTAGAGTTATTTCTCTACTGATCTCTAGTAGCATATTGGGTACCTACTGACCTGGGGAGTTCCTCTTTCAGTATCCTATCATTTTGCCTTTTCATGCTGTTCACGGGGTTCTCAAGGCAAGAATACTGAAGTGGTTTATCATTCCCTTCTCCAGTGGACCACATTCTGTCAGACCTCTCCACCATGACCTGCCCATCTTGGGTGGCCCCACAGGCATGGCTTAGTTTCATTGAGTTAGACAAGGCTGTGGTCCTAGTGTGATCAGATTGACTAGTTTTCTGTGAGTTTGGCTTCAGTGTGTCTACCCTCTGATGCCCTCTCACAACACCTACCGTCTTACTTGGGTTTCTCTTACCTTGGACGTGGGGTATCTCCTCACAGCTGCTCCAGCAAACTGTAGCCACTGCTCCTTACCTTGGACTAGGGGTATCTCCTCACTGACGCCCCTTCTGACCTTGAAAGTGGAATAGCTCCTCTAGGCCCTCCTGCGCCCACAGAGCCACCGCTCCTTGGAGGTGGGGTTGCTCCTCCCAGCTGCTGCCCCTAACTTTGGACGTGGGGTAGCTCCTCTTGGCCGCCTCCTCTCTGACATGGGGTCCTTCTGGCTTCTGGATGCAATCTCAAAAATGACAGAATGATATCTGTTCGTTTCCAAGGCAAACCATTCAATATCACTATAATCCAAGTCTATGCCCCAACCAGTAACACTGAAGAAGCTCGTGTTGAACAGTTTTATGAAGACCTACAAGACCTTTTAGAACTAACACCCAAAAAAGATGTCCTTTTCATTATAGGGGACTGGAATGCAAAAGTAGGAAGTCAAGAAACACCTGGAATAACAGGCAAATTTGGCCTTGGAATACGGAATGAAGCAGGGCAAAGACTAATAGAGTTTTGCCAAGAAAATGCACTGGTCATAGCAAACACCCTCTTCCAACAACACAAGAGAAGACTCTACACATGGACATCACCAGATGGTCAACACTAAAATCAGATTGATTATATTCTTTGCAGCAGTACTCTAGGCTCTTCTGTTCATCAGTCTCCCAGAGTTTGCTTAAATTCATGTCTGTTGACTCACTGATGCTATCTAACTGTCTCATCCTCTGCCTTCCACTTCTCTTTTTGCCTTCAGTCTTTCCCAGCATCAAGGTCTTTTCCAATGAGTCAGCTCTTCACAACAGGTGGCTGAAGAGATTATTACTATTATTATTTTATCTTTTGAAGTGATTTCCCTTGAGTTTGCAATACACATTTGTAACTAACCCAGGCCCACTTTTTAAAAACACTGCATCTTCATCATTGTTACTATTCACATCACTTTACATAAGTTTACATAACCAAAGATACTTTTGCCATTATTTTAAAACTATTATCTTTTATATTAACTAGTTTTTATTTTACCTTCACTTATACATTTTGATGCTCTCTCTCTCTTTTTTTTTCTTTTTAACAAAACACTAGTATTTAATCTGTCATTGGTCTTTCTGATGAGCTGCTTTTAACATTTCTTTCGAGGCAATATGGTCCCTGCTCTCATTTTCATTTATATTTCTTGAACTCTAAATCTAAAACTAATGGACATCACGTTGTCAACAAAGGTCCGTCTAGTCAAGGCTATGGTTTTCCCAGTGGTCATGTATGGATGTGAGAGTTGGACTATAAGAAAGCTGAGTGCCGAAGAATTGATGCTTTAGAACTGTGGTGTTGGAGAAGACTGTTGAGAGTCCCTGGGACTGCAAGGAGATTCAACCAGGCCATCCTACAGGAGATCAGTCCTGAGTGTTCATTGGAAGGACTGATGTTGAAGCTGAAACTCCAATACTTTCGCCACCTGATGCGAAGAGCTACTCATTTGAAAAGACCCTGATGCTGGGAAAGATTGAGGGCAGGAAGAGAAGGAGATGAAAGAGGATGAGATGGTTAGATGGCATCACCAACACAATGGACATGGGTTTGGGTGGACTCCAGGTGTTGGTGATGGACAGGGAGGCCTGGTGTGCTGTGGTTCATGGGGTTGCAAAGAGTCGGACACGCTTGAGCGACTGAACTGAACTGAACTGATGAGCTGCTTTTAACATTTCTTTCAAGACAATATGGTCCCTGCTCTCATTTTGTGTTTATATTTCTTGAACTCTTTGAATCTAAAAATAATATCTTTTAAAAATATATGATTATTAGGCTGTCAATTCTTCAAATATTGTGTTCTTCTTTCTCTATATTCTCTCCTTCTAAAACTGTAATTACATATATCTTGGAATCTTTTTTGTACTGACTCACAGGTTCCTGAAATCATGTTAATTTTATTTCTTTATCCTGGATTGTTTCTGCTAATATTTCAACAAGTTCATTGATTTTCTTCCATTATCTTTATTCTGTGTTTATATAAACCCAATGATTCTAAACATTTCTTATATTGTATTTTTTTTACTAAACATTTCTTATATTGTAGTAATTTCTTATATTGTAGTAAATTTCCCTTTTAATTTTAAAATTGATTTTATTTTTCTGATGCAACTTTCTATAATTTTATTTATTGTAAGGAGATTCTCTTTATGATTTTTACAGAGTTCTGTTAAAGGTGGTTTTTTTCTGATAAATCTGGCATCATCTTTGCAGTTGTTTTTTATTATCTTTTCTCCTATAAGTGGTCACATTTTCCTGAATCTTCAAATATCTACTAATATTTGATTTTATCATGAGTGTTGTGAAAGTTATATTAGCTATCCTTTGAATGTAGTTAAGGCCATGTGGTTTAGTTTATTTATTTTCTTTCTTTAACATATAATTAAATTGACTAGACTCAAACTATAAACTTTTTTTTTGACTTGCAACTCAAACTCAGACAAAGTTATTTTGTATTTTGAAAGATGTCTTCTACATGAGTATTTAGAGATCAGCCTGAGACTGTAAAAAATTTGCTAACAAATTTTGGATTTTATCTCTTTGATTCATTCTTTTCTAGAACCCCTTCCAAAACTTACCAGCAGCTATAGCTTACCAAATCTTTGTCCTGTGGTACTTCAAGCCAGAAATTCTGTAGATTTTTCAATGAGGATTTTAGACAACCCATGTACAGGTTTTACCTGCCATGAGTTAAAAGCTATAAAAATTGGTAATTCACTTATCTTCATTCTTCTATTAATGAATGTCAACTTCCGTCCAAAATTATTTGCTTTGGTTCACTCTCCAATACTTTCAGGTCATTATGGAGTTTTTTGCTTATGTTTATTTGTTTACATTTTTCAAAATAGTAAGTGTCAGGGTAGGATCCTCTAATAGCTGCTTGGTCACATCAGAAACAAAAACCTCCTGTCAAACGACTTTACCCAGTTTTCTTGAGGTAAATAAAAATAACAATGATTCTAATGATTCATTTACTTATATTGTATAAAATATTTTAGAAATCAATTTAGATCATTTTATGTTTGACTTTCTAAGTATAATATCTCTTAGAAAAAAGGTTAAATAAAAATGACAAGTGTTAATAGCTTAATTCTTTCTAGTATGTTATCTAATTTTGCCATTAACTAACAGTGTTTGTCTAATCATAATTGATATTTTAGTCTAGCTATGAATTATCAGTCATTATAAGTAAAAAGTATACATGGTTTTGCTACTTACTCATAATTAGTCTTTGAAGCTCTTGTAATTAAATCCAATGTTATTAGGTTTTTTATTTGTTTGTTTGTTTCTTTGCTTTGTTTTCTTTTGTTCTGTTTAATGGAGTATAATTCAGATGACCATTATATCTACTACTCCGGGCAGGATCCCTCAGAAGAAATGGAGTAGCCATCATAGTCAACAAAAGAGTCCAAAATTCAGCACTTGGATGCAATCTCAAAAACGACAGAATGAACTCTGTTCATTTCCAAGGCAAACCATTCAATGTCACACTAATCCAAGTCTATGCCCTGACCAGTAATGCTGAAGAAGCTGAAGTTGAACAGTTCTGTGAAGACCTACAAGACCTTCTAGAATTAATACCCAAAAAAGTTATCCTTTTATTATAGGGGACTGGAATGCAAAAGTATGAAGTCAAGAAACACCTGGAGTAACAGGCAAATTTGGCCTGGGAGTACAGAACGAAGTAGGGCAAAGGCTAATAGAGTTCTGCCAAAAGAATGCACTGGTCATAGCAAACATCCTCTTCCAACAACACAAGAGAAGACTCTACACATGGACATCACCAGATGGTCAACACCGAAATCAGATTGATTATATTCTTTGCAGCCAAGATGGAGAAGCTTTATAATGTCAGCAAAAACAAGACCAGGAACTGACTGTGGCTCAGATCATGAACTCCTTATTGCCAAATTCAGACTGAAATTGAAGAAAGTGGAGAAAACCACTAGACCATCCAGGTATGACCTAAATCAAATCCCTTATGACTATACAGTGGAAGTGAGAAATAGATTTAAGGGACTAGATCTGATAGAGTGCCTGATGAACTATGGATGGAGGTTCATGACATTGTACAGGAGACACAATCAAGACCATCCCCATGGAAAAGAAATGCAAAAAAGCAAAATGGCTGTCTGAGGAGTCCATACAAATAGCTGTGAAAAGAAGGGAAGAGAAAAGCAAAGGAGAAAAGGAAAGATAAACCCATTTTAATGGAGAGTTCCAAAGAATAGCACGAGGAGATAAGAAAGCCTTTCTCAGTGATCAATGCAAAGAAATAGAGGAAAACAATAGAATGGGAAAGACTAGAGATCTCTTCAAAGAAATTAGAAATACCAAGGGAACATTTCATGCAAAGATGGGCTCAATAAAGGACAGAAATGGTCGGGACCTAACAGAAGCAGAAGATATTAAGAAGAGGTGGCAAGAATACACAAGAGATCTGTACAAAAAAGATCTCACCCCAGATAATC